>NC_063340.1:42327579-42330259 GCF_021869965.1 Rhincodon typus | reverse complement strand
CTGAAGAAGGGTCCTGACCTGAAACGTCAGCTTTCCTGTTCCTCTGATGCTGCCTGGCCTTCTGTATTCCTTCAGCTCCACACTTCGTTATCTCTTGTACTAAGTACTGTTTCCTTCCAAATCATTTTTTCACCAATGTTTAATCCTGTTTCTTATTATCTTTTCACTTTTCAAATATTCATCCTGTCAGTCATTCTCTCAACTTTCAGATACAGGGAGTTTGCACATTCTCCCTGTATCTGAATGGTTTTCTGTTGGGTGTTCCGGTTTCCTCCTACAGTTAAAAGGTGTGCAGGTTAGGTGGATTGGCTAAGGTCAGTGTGGGATTACAGGATAGGGTGGAGGGTCTGGGTCTAGGTGGGATGACTTTTGGAGGGTCAGTCAGACTCAATGGGCTGAATGGCCTTTTTCCACATTGTTGGGAATTCTATGATAATATCTTTGAACCCCTCCTATTTCTCATCTATGTCTGCCTTCAGTGATAAAACACATCAGTTTCCACATGTACATTGATCACACTCCCACTTACCGCACTGCCATTTCACTAAATCCTGCCATCAAATTGTCAGACTGCTTGCCTGACATCCAGTACTAGGAGAGCAGAAATTTTCTCCAATTAAATATTGGGAAAATTGAAGCCATTATGTTTGTTCCCTAAAGCAAACAACATTCCCTCACTACCCAATTTGTCCCTCCACCTTGGTACTGTCTGAGGCTGATCCAGACTTTGTGACTGTGTCTTATTTGATCCCGAGATGAGTTTTCAATTGAATATACAGGGCATCACCCAAGGCCACCTATTTCCAGTTCTAACATTGGCCATCTCTTCCCCAGCCTCAGCTTTCTTCTGCTGAAACCCTCATCCTTGCCTTTGTTATCTCAGGACTTGATGATTTTAACCTGCTTCTGCCCAGCTCGTTCTGTAAGTTTGAGGTCATTTCAAAACTCTACTTCTGGTGTCCTAATAGCACCAAAACCTGTTCACCCATCACCTCTGTATTCGCTGATCTCCATGGCTCCTGGCTAACCAATACTTCACTTTGAAGATTCTCATCTGTGTTTTCATATCCATTCATGGCTTGACCCTATCATTTCTGTAGTCTCCATCAGTATAATAGACATCTCAGTTACCAGCGTAGCTTTAATTCTGGCCTCTTGAAACATTCATTGGTCCACTCATTGGTGCACTTTCAGTTGCCAAGGCCTTAAACTCTGGAACTCCCTCCATAAACTTTTCTGAATCTCTACATCATGTTTTTCTCCTGTAGGGGATTCCTTGAAAGCTAAAACCTACCTCTTTCAATAAGCTTTTGGTCATCTGCTCTAATATCTTCTTATGGAGGTTGGTGTCATATTTTGTCTAATATCACCACTGTGAAGTGCCATCCATTGCCTTCCAAGGCAGAGAGTTCTAAGGTCGTAGATCTCTCAGAGAAGAAAAAAACTCACCTCTGCCCTAAATGGGCAAATCCTAATTTTTAAATAGTGTGCCCTGATTTTGGGCTCACCCATAAGAGGAAACATCCTGTCCATGTCCACCAGGTCAAGACTATTCAGGACCTTATCTTGAGTTGTATCTCCACAATCCAGCACTCTTGAGTCTAGCAACTGCTGTGGTTCATTACCCTCAGTACTTCCAGTTTTCCAAAGATCCCACAGTCTTTCTGTTTTTTTTTTGAAGAAGATGCATTTTACAGAAGAGAAAAGAAGATTTTCCAGAATTTATCTGCGTAAAGACAGTTATAAGCATAACAAGCAGAGTTCCTGTCATTTAACTGCTGTAAAGGGAGCTTCCAGCATTTAAGAACTGAAAAGGAATTTCAAAGAGCAGTAAGCAAGACTTCCAGCAGAAGTTCTGATGAAGAGTCCCGACCCGAAATGTTGACTTTCCTACTCCTCTGATGTTGCCTAACCTGCTGTGTTCCTCCAGCTCCACACTGTATTGACTCTGACTCCAACATCTGCAGTTCTTGGTTTCTTCCAGGAGTTAAGTGCTGATAGGCAGTTTAAAAAGCAGCAAGTGAGAGTTCACAGCCTTGGATCACCTGAAAACCTTCCCTTCATCATATTCGCTGATGATTGCACAATGTTCAGCACTATTCAGGACTCCTTAGATTCTAACGCAGTCCATGTTCATATGCAACAAGATCTGGACAATATCCAGGCTTGGGCTGACAAGTAGCAAGTAACATTTGCAGAACACAAATGCCAGGCAACAACCATCTCCAATAAGAGACAATCTAATCACTGCCCCTTGACATTCAATGGTGTTACCATCATTGAATCCCCCACCATCAAAATCTTGGGGTTTCCATTGACCAGACTCAACTAGACTCACCTCATAGCCATTGTAGCTACAAAAGCAGGTTGGAGGCTAGGAATACTGTGGCCAGCAAGTTACTTCTTGACTTCCCAAAGCCTATCCACCATCCACAAGGCACAAATCAGGAATGCGATGGAATACTCCCCGCTTGCACGGATGGGTGCAGCTCGTCCAACACTTTCGAAGCTTGATACCATCCAGGACAAATTTGATGTTTGATTGGCACTACATCCACAAGCATTCACTACCGCGTGTGTAGTGTCTACAAGATGCGCTGCAGAAATTCACCAAATATCCTTAGACAACACCTTCCAAACCCACAACCACTTCCATCTAGAAGGTCAAGGGCAGCAGATA
>NC_063340.1:42254382-42327479 GCF_021869965.1 Rhincodon typus | reverse complement strand
CTTGGCCTGCTGTGTTCATCCAGCTCTACACCTTGTTATGTCAGATACATGGGAACACCACCAACTGCAAAATCCCCCCCAAGCTACTCACCATTCTGACTTGGAAAATCTCG
This sequence comes from Rhincodon typus, assembly GCF_021869965.1. NCBI lineage: Eukaryota > Metazoa > Chordata > Chondrichthyes > Orectolobiformes > Rhincodontidae > Rhincodon > Rhincodon typus. Next base: position 42,327,366 of record NC_063340.1, on the reverse strand, counting down.
TTTTTCTTTTGCTGTTGCTGTTCAAAATCCAGGAATTCCTTTCCTAAGGGCATTGTGGGACTATCTACAGCACATGGACTGCAGCAGTTCAAGAAGGCAGCTCACCACCACCTTCTCAAGGGCAACTAGGGACAAGAATAAATGCCCACGTTCCATGAGTGGAAAAAAAAACCACATTTTGAAGATCAGACAACAAGCAGGAATTCCCATGATTAACACCTGTGGCAGTTCCTGGTATTTAACCACTTGAGAGTTTGAAATGGCATCAAAGAAACAATGAAGTGTAAACATGCGTCATTATCAATACAGAAAAAGATTGAATTATTGAAAAAAATTAGAAATGCACACATTGGTATAGGCTTGTTTAAGGCTTACAAAAGTTTGTTTTCACAGTACAAAAGGATAATATCTTTAGCAAACAAAAACAGAAATCACTGGAGAAACTCAGCAGGTCTAGCAACATCTGTTGGGAAGAAAGCAGAGTTAATGTTTTGAGTCCGGTGATTTTTCATCAGACCTGTTAGTAGCTAGAAAACATGGTATTTATGCTGAAACCAATGTGGAGGGTGGGAGTGGAGGGGAAAGTAATCAGATAATTGGAGACGGTGCCCAGAGCGAGGGAGATGTGAAAGGGGTAGGTAAACAAGGAGATTATGGCTAGCAGACCAGGACAGAAGAAAAGCTGAATAAGAAAAGCTGAAGGTGTCAAACCTGCGTACATGATACAACATAAACTTATTTAAGAAAGACCAAAATACCTGAGACAAACCACACTGTAAGACTGGTTAAAGGAAATTACTCACCAGCCCTTAAAGATGACTGTATGAAACAATAATCCTATGGATGAATAGCTCATGAAGGGTCACACTAGAAGTCCTTTGTATGTGTAGTGACTTCAGGTTATTAGAAGGGATGCGAGTGAAGAAAGAAATGGTTTAAAAACTCTGACATGTGACCTCTCTTGGTCCTGCAAATTCTCTGGTTTGGCAAAACGCCATCCTGAGCTGTATTGTGGAGGTACAGCCTATACCAGCATCAAGTCACTTTTCACAATTCTAAACTCCAGTGGAAGCAAGTCCAGTTCGTTCAACCTTTCCTCGTAAGAATCTACTTAGTCCAGTCATCATCCTAGTAAACTTCCTCTGAAGTGCCTCCAATGCATTTATGTCCTTCTTTAAATAAGGAGACCAAAACTGCTCATAGTGTTCGAGTTGTGGTCTCATCAATGCCCTGTATAACTGAAGCATAACATCCTTGTCCTTGTGTTCAAATGCTGAAGTATTAAAGGGTAGCATTCCATGGTCCTTCTTAATTACTTGCTGTATCTGCATACTACCTTTTTATGACTCATGCCCTAGAGCATCTAGATTCCACTGAAACTTGAAATTCTGCAGTCATTCTCCACTTAAATAATACCCTGCTTTTTAAATTCTTTCTGCTAAAGTGAATCATTTCACATTTTTCCACGTTACACTCCATCTGCCAGGTTTTTACTCATTCACTCAACTCATCCTTATCCATCTGCAACCTCCTTATATACTTTCCTACCTATATTTATGTCATCTGCGAATTTAGCTATCATGCCTTTACTCTCCTTACTTGCAATGACATCCTCCTTTCCCTGATCATTAAGCAAATCAGAGGCCCCTGTGCTAAGGAGATATACTGAAATCATAAATAAGAGCTTGTGAACCTCTGAGTATTCATGGTTGGTTGATTATTTATGTTAGTATAATCAACACATTCCTGGATAAATATGATCACTTTACTGAGTTAATGGAAGGAAAAATTGAGCAGGATTGCAACAGGTGGGTGTTACTACTGGGACAAGCGGAATGTGCTAGTAATTAAGCTCCACTACTCCATGACTTGCACCATCAGTGTGAATGTTTTGATTTAATTACAGAAATGGCCAATTGTTTCCCCTTAAGTACTGCTGTCCATAACAAAAGAGACTTTCACTGGGTTCTTTCACAAATTCAAAATTAATTCATTTATTTTGAAACACAAATGATTTCTAAATGCATGTGGCAAAACTGGTTAACATCTAAGCAATAATCCAGAATTAGAATTATATCCCTTTATTAATTCCAAACAAACACTTGTTTCACACAAAGGACAGCAAAGATTCGGCATGGATGATATTTTGAAAGGGGCAAAAGACTCACTGTTATTTGCCAATTGTTTTACATGTTCTTCCTAAGTGTTGCTGTATGCTATACATCATCCAAGTAAACCACACAATTAGGACACAAGTTACAACTTGGTTCTTGAGTCTTTGGCAAGTAGCTGGAGCATTTTAAAACCCAAACGGCATGACTTGGCATTGATATAACTCATTTGATGGTCAAAATCTAATCTGTCTTTTGCTCTTGATTTCAATGGTACTTGCCAATATCCCTTCAATAAATTCCTGAGTAAGGAATGAGGCATTGCCAAGCCTATCAATATAATCTAACTAAGGGATAGGGTATGAATCTTTTTATTACAACATTTACTTTCCTGCAATCTCTGCAGAATTTGGTTGACCCATCAGATTTAGTGACTAATACTATAGGAGAACCCCAACTGCTTTAAACAGGTTCAATCAAATGATTTTCTTATGTGTTGAATTTCCACATTCGCCTGAGCTTGTTTCACCAGACTTAAGCAAAAAATGATGCTGTTTTATTGGTGCAGATTTTCCTACATCCACCACAAGTCTAGCTAAAATTATACACCCTAGATTTCCTTAAACACTGCAAATAATCTAATTAGACCCTCCCATTTTCATTCCTGTATGGGATAGAATATGATGTCCAATTGTCCCAATATTCCAACATTAGCTAACCAGATAACAGGAGGTTCAATTTCTGAATTATCAATGTCTCTTTCTACCTCACTTTTGTTGTTTATGGCATCCTCTGCTATTCTTTCTACCTGACGTACTTGCTCCTTCTTATCCTCCTCCAATGATATTATTTCAACTTTTTGATATGTCACAACTAACTCCTCTTCCTGTGATCTGGAATATCTATCAGATAAATTCATTTTAACAACTGTGTTAATTGCATTGTATGGACCACTCAATCCCGTTTTTAGAGTTTGTCCCTGTAAAAGATAATTTTATTCCCTTTTTGTAATGTTCTGGTTTCTGCATGTTTATTTGACCATTCTTTCATCTTTGCCTGTGAAGTTTTTAAATGCTCCCATACTACTTTGAAGATTCCCCTGAGTCTATCCAGGACTTCTTATTTCATGGCCACTAATTAATTTAAATGGATTAAACCCAGTAGATTAATTTGGCAAATAACTGAAAGTCCAGACCTTTGTTCCTATTGTGTGGATTTTCTTGAACGTTTGCATTAATCATTATTTTGAGAGTCTGACGATTTCTCTCTAAAGCTCCCTGTGTCTGTGGATGATACACTACGCACTTCAACAGTTTTCTGCCCAGGTTACATATTATGTCTTGAAAAATTTTGTGCATGATATTGGTATCTTAGTCTGGCTGTATTGCTATTAGTCATAATGAAGAAAAAATCAAGTTGATTTTTTTTCCACCATTATTTGAACTGTGATTGTCCTCAAATAGATGGCTTTTGGGAACTGAGTTGTCATATCTATAATAGTAAAGATATACTGGTCTCCTGCTTTCATGTTTAGTAATGATCTCCACAGTCTACTTGCACCTTATTAAATGGTTCCTCCAAACCGATACAGGTGTTAAAAGTGCTGGTTTGATTATATGTTTCAGTTTTCCCACTACTTAGCATGTCTTGCATGTTTTAGAAACCTGCTCCACGTCTTTGTGAAGATCAGTAAAAATGCTTGCTCATTGATGCTTGAGTTTTCTATATGTCCAAATGTTCTGCCATATGTATTTCATGAGCCACGAGCAATATGTCTTCATGATATTTGGACAGTGTCACTACCTAATGAACAATCACCAACTCTTCGTCTGCATGTCTATTAGGAGATTTATACTTTCTCAACAAAATCCCATTTGTAACATGATATTTTGGACCACCTTCAGCTTCAGCATCAGTGTGGGTTGATTGTGCTATGTTGCTTAACTGCAGAAATACTTGCTGAGCCTCAGGTAAAGAAGACATACTAAGCATTTCTTTTGGATCATAGACATTTTTAAAGAAAGTTTTGGTTACCCTCATATCTGCTTGTGTTATCACTTCACCTCCTTGGTGAAGTTCTTTGCTTAGCCATTCCTCTATTCATCACAAATGAAGGTAAAATACCCTTGTAACCATTTTGTCTCTTAGACCTCAGTCGGACATTCCTTGATTATAAGGGAAGCTAAGACTGCTAAATCGTTACATAGGATCAACTCAGTGCAGACTAGGGTAATTTATAATCAAACACATACTGTCACTGTTCCAGCAGTAGGTCAAATTCTAAGTGCAGTCAGCACAAAGGAGTAGTTATATACTCTCCACTCACTCCATTTATTAAAACTTTGTCTTTCAATGCACTCTCTGGAGGAAATGATATGTCTTTCTTCAGCAAAAGAGTTTGAGTAGTTCCTGTCTCCCTGAATATAGTTATGAGTTTAGCTACAGCTTTGAGGAACAAGGGATTACTCTTCTTATTAACAAAAATCATTTATATTTTTCATTTATGTTATTCATCTCTCCTGCACTCACCAACAGTATTGTTCTTTGGTCTCCCAGTTGTAGTTAAAGCTATAATTTGATTCTTTGAGTTTTTATTCTGCATAACATTTCAAAATCACTCTTTGGAAGCTCTAAGTCCCAAAGATTTTCCACAGAACTTCCAGCCTCCTGAAAGAATATGTTGTACTTTGTTACAAAAGAAACTCTCTAGGACTTTGATTTTCACTCAGCGTCTTCTTTTCTGGTCTAAGGGAAATTCTGACAGCATTCCTAGCTGGCCCTTCTTTACCATGGCTATTTGCCTTCCTTTTATTCTCCCAACTTATCTCCTTCTCAGTACTATGGAATGGCAGAAGAAAAAGTTCTAATTTTATGGATCAACTGATACTTATCAGCCATCTCTGATGCCTCATTAGCTATTGCAGTCCTCTGGTCTTCAACATGGGACTCCTTCAGCTTCAGCATCAGTATGGGTTGATTGTGCTAACTTGCTTAACAGTGGATCTACTTGCTGAGCCTCAAGTTTTACATTTTGTAAACAGAATAATTTCTCTGAGATTTTCATATGTGGCACTTAGTACTAATGCCCTTCTCCAATAGTCAAAATTACATTTCTTTACCTTTTAAAATTCAATACAGGTCTACCAAACCTGTTTTGTTATGATTCAAAACTTTTGCCTGCATCCCTCAGAAACTTACTCATACACACAAAGAGTAGCCTTTTTTATTGCACCATGATCCATGGAAACTTCTTCTGAAAGTGATGCATCAACTTGTCAACCTGCTTTGCATGAACAGTGCTCAGTTTTCCTTCAGCCATTACACTTGTTTTGCTACCTTCTCAAATGAAATGAAGAATACCTCCATGTCCTTTTCTTCAAATTTTGGTAGCTCTTGTAACATTTAAAAATCTAACTACCAGACATTGGGTTAATGTAGAACTTTCCTCTGCATTTCAGCTCTTGTTCTTTAGCTCTAAGACAGTATTCTCTTTTCAATTCCCTCTCTTTATTCTTTGCTCTCTCCTGAAATTCTAGTTCCAGTCTCTCATACTCCACTTCATTCTCAAGTGCTTGTTCTTCTTCTTCTCCTTCAATTTCAAGCTTTTTAAAAAAAAAATCCAGTTCCAATGCTCTTGTCTTTTCTTTTCCTGCTTTTGACATTTCACTTTTAACTGCTTCACTTTTTCATGCTCAAGCTGCTTTAACTGTAACATGAGATCTAGTGAGCTATCTCACGCAATTTTTCAGTGCTCCTCTCATTGTGTGTGCACTACATTTCTCCAGCACTATCCATGTGCTATCAGGTGGTTACCAGTGGCACACATTCTACAGCTTCCAGGGCATTCTTGGAATCACACTGTTAGCATCATGTTTAAAGCAACGTGAGCACCATGTCAAAACACTGGGAATTAGGAATAACACTTCACAGCAGATGTAGTGGGAGGGAAACAAAAAAGGGAAAGTTTCTGAGGTCGCATATGTGGAACAAATAACACTTCTTTGAAAATAGAATATTACATTTTTAAACGTATTGCCACTTTACAGAATCACCTGTCTGACTACAACTCCACAAATGAGACTACAGATGTTGCCCATCCTTGGTGCTATAGCACAGTACAACCCTTTCTGAAGAAATTGTACACTTTCTCTGATGCCCAGTGCAGCATGACATCTTGTCATTGTTGAACGTGGGAGTTATAAAGATTTCAAACAGTTGTTGATTTCAACTTTTATCAAACACAAAAAGAAAAGCGAAGAAACTACAAACAAAGTAGCTGCATTTACTCCTGGGACTAAACAGGAATGCTTGCCTTTCAACCAATAATAAATTAACAGCCAATGAATGATGTTTTCACTCAACTCACATCTATTGATCAGAAGTCACACAACACCAGGTTATAGTCCAACAGGTTTATTTGAAATTGCAAGCTTTTGGAGTGCTGCTCCCTTGTCAGATGAGGTGAAGAGAAGCACACAGGTACAGAATTTATAGGCAGTGAGATCAAAAGATCGTACAAGTGGTGTCGGTGGAGTGTAAACAGACTGAATAATAAGTCTTTGCAGGTGAGCAAAAGTGTCAGACGGTGTGAGTAAAGTGTCAACAGCTGAATAGCAAGTGAAAGGATGATCCGAATAATTGAGACAGAGAGATAATTACTAAAAATTAAAAATAAGGTGGTGCTGGAGACAAACCAAATGGTTGGAATAACATGATAAGTATAAGAGTCGCATGCCGGGGGTCTAACCAAAGTAACAAATAATCCAAAACTGTACAAACTAATTAAGGTAGAAAGATCATAACAAGTTATCAAGGTGATGGTGTCAAAACAGGACAGTAAGGAAGATTTTATGGATACAGAACAGTGTGGTGGGGTCACATGTAGTGCGAAATGACCCCAAGGTCATGGTTGAGGCTGTCTTCATGGTTACAGAGCTTGGCTGTCAGTTTCCACTCAGTGATTCTGCGTTGTTGTGTATCTCAAAGCTCCCCTTGAAGGATGCTTACACGAAGATTGGAGGCTAAATGTCCTTGACCACTGAAGTTTTTCCTTACTGGGAGGGAACATTCCTGTCTGACATACAGTGAACCTGTAGTTCTGAATAATGCAACAAGGGAAGGCAAGACAAGGTAGAGATGCTGTGAACATCCAAGTAGGTGTGAAAAGATTGAGACTATGACAACGTACTAAAAGCCCTGAGATTCACCCTGTAACAATGTATGTGGTAGGTGTTTGTCCCTGTATGTAGAATGGCCTGCAGCAATATTGAATTGAGATTTATTGTGCGGTGTTGAAGTGGTCAACATTATTATAAGTAAATGGCGATGTGCCATGTAGATGTGGAAAGGCTAGTGTGTGTCCAATGCCAATCTCCTTGTATGGAGAATGCAGGCAGTTGCTGCCCATGGAAAATGCCCTGAGATGTTGGGGAATCCTGGCCAAGATGAAGGCCTGGAAGTTTAAATGATGAGCTGGAGACATCAGGCACCTGCTGAGACTATTGTGTTGGGAATTATTGATGTCTAGTTTCTCTCCACTGCCTAGCAAGCTGCTTATAAGTGAGGAGAGATTAGGTAATAATAAGACGTTATTAGATGCATATAGCCTTCTAGCCACTCACTGGAAAGTTTCTTGCAATGTTGTAAAAACCTTGGGTGGAAAATCGGACTAATTTTTTTTGACGTCCAAGAACTTTTTTTTGATCTTGCCATATTTTCCCAACTGTCTCACCATTGGTCACATCGTTCAGATTCCACCCACCATTATTGGCCAATGGTTTGAAAAATAAAAGATAGCATTTGATGAATTTTCACAGTATAATCACCTTTCTCGTTGATGTAATCAAATTGCTGACAACCATTGATTGAAGACCTTCCATGCAAGGTTCAGCTTAGCTTGAAATTGGATTGGTTCTGAGTCTTTGGAAAGTGATCATAGCTCAGCTTCTTAGGGTTTACAAAATACTCAAAATACTGAGATGTGGAAACTTCATCAGGTTCTCAAAAACTTCAATGAAGAGAATGAGAAAGATATTTAAATCTTTACTTCAAGCTTTAGAGGTTTACTTCCTTCTGACTCCTTGATTTTTTTAAAATTGGAAACAAAGGTCAGAGAGGATTTCTAGGCAACAAACAGCATAGAGATACCATAGTGTCTTCCAGTAATTAAGGGCAATAAATCCCATCTCTTATCTCTCTCAAAGTTTTGCTTGCCTCTTTTTCAAAGTCACTTGACTTTCTGTAATTAGCAGTGTATCATAGCCCAAATTAAATTTGATCTAATTTCTAAACAAAACATGGGTTCCCTTCTCCCTTGGTTAGAAACCCTGTGTAATTCTGACAATGTTCAAAAATTTCAATATCTTCCAGTTCTTTGTATAGTCCATAAGTTAAGATACGTAGTCCCAGCAAAAGTACGTACCAGTGAATAGGAAAGACTGTAGGAAAAGGGATAATCAGCCATGGATAACTAAGGAAATAAAGGAGGTGAGGACCGGGAAACATCACGATCACTAAACAGGTAGTGTTGGGCAAGCTAATATGGCTAACGGTATACAAGTCTCCTGGCCCTGATGAAATGCATTCTGGGGACTAAAAGAGATGGCAGAGGAAATACTGAAGGTGCTTGTGGTAATTTAGCAAAATTCACTGGACTCTGGTGCGGTTCCGGCAGTTTAGAAAATAGTAAATGTGATGCCGCTGTTTAAAAAAGGAGGTAGACAAAAGGTGGATAACTGTAGGCCTGTTAGCTTAACTTCTGTAGTGGGGAAAATGCTTGAATCTACAATTAAGAAAGAAATAGCGAGACATCTGGATAGAAATTGTTCCATCAGGCAGACACAGCATGGGGTCATGAAAGACAGGTCATGTTTAACTAATTTATTAGAATTTTTTGAGGGCATTACAAGCATGGTGGACAACGGGGAACCAGTGGGTGTGGTGTATCTGGATATCCAGAAGGCATTCACAAAGTTGTCGTACAAAAGGCTGCTGCATAAGATTAAGGGACACGTGTTATGGGCAATGTATTAGCATGGATAGAAGATTGGTTAACTAACAGAAAGCAAAGAGTAGGGATAAATGGGTGTTTTTCTGGTTGGTGATCAGTGGCTAGTGGTGCGCCTCAGGGATCGGTGTAGGGACTGCAATTGTTTACAATTTACGTAGATGATCTCGAGTTGGGGACCAAGGGTAGTGTGTTAGAGTTCGCAGCTGACACTAAAATGTATGGTAGAGCAAAGTGTGCAGAGGACACTGAAAGTCTGCAGAGGGATATAGATAGGTTAAGTGAGTGGGCAAGGTTCTGGCGGATGGAGTACAATGTTGGTAAATGTGAAGTCATCCATTTTGGTAGGAAGAACAGCAAAATGGACTATTATTTAAATGGTGAAATATTGCAGCATGCTGCTGTGCAGAGGGACCTGGGTGTCCTCGTACATGAATCATAAAAAGATGGTTTGCAGATGCAGCAGGTAATTAAGAAGTCAAATGGAATATTGTCCTTCATTGCTAGAGGGATGGAGTTTGTAAATAGGGAAGTTATGCTTCAACTGTATAGGGCACTGGTGAGGCCACACCTGGAATACTGTGCACAGTTTTGGTATCCTTACTCAAGAAAGGGTATACTCAAGAAAGGAGGTTCACTAGGTTGATTCCAGAATTGAGAGGGTTGGCTTCTGAGGAGAGATTGAATAGACTAGGACTATACTCATTGGAATTTAGAAGAATGAGGGGGGCTCTTACAGAACCATATCAAATTATGAATTGAATAGATAAGATAGAAGCAGAAAGGTTGTTTCCACTGGCAGGTGAAACTAGAACTAAGGGACATAGCCTAAAAGTAAGGGGGAGCCAATTTAGGACTGAATTGAGGAGGAATTTCTTCATCCAAATGGTTGCGAGTCCATGGAATTCCTTGCCCAGGGAAACAGTTAAGGCTGCCTCGTTGAGTGTTTTTAAGGCAAACATAGATAGATTTTTGAACAGTAAAGGAATCAAGGGTTAAGGCGAGCAGGCGGGTAAGTGGAGCTGAGTCCATGGAAAGATCAGCCATGATCTTATTGAATTGTGGAGCATTTTCGACAGGCCAGATGGCCTACTCCTGCTCCTATTTCTTATGTTCTTATAGGTAACCTTTAACCAACAGTCCCCCACACCCCATCACCAAATATAGTGTCTATGTTATAACGTTGTTGGATGAAATTATATATGTGCTATTATTCTTGAGTAGATTTTTACCTTGGGTTGTGGATGCTATGGTTGGTTCGCTTGCCAGCTGGTTCATTAGTTTGCAGACATTTCATTATCCTGCTGGGTTACATCATAAGTGCAGCCTCCGATGAAGCGTTGTTGCATTTTTAAAAATATATTTAAATTTTTTTTTTAAAAATAACAAGCGGGAAAATACAAGAACGCTGATGATGCTACCCAGCAGGGTAATGAATCATCTGCAAACTATTGAACCAGCTTGGCGAGCAAACCAACCACATCATACACGTCCTATTGTGCATAGACTAAATTTAGAATGATAAAATTACAGTGGATTTTGGGCTGAATTACTTGCTCAATAGCTTTCTTCCCTTTCTTCACATAAAATAAATTAGTATTTAATGCAGTTTATATAATAGATGACATCGCATGGCATGTACTTCAAATTATAGTGGCCTCACGTAGAGAAATAGGCAGTATTTGGACTAAAACAATTACATTCATATCTTGAAATTGTTTTGTTTTTGAAATCAAATAAATAGAATCATGATTATTTTGAATATCTTCAATGTCTGGTGATTAATGGCAATCTCAGGTAGTGTACCCACGAATAGGTTTAAGGTGAGCTCTTTGGTTTTCAACACAGGAACAACTTCGTTCAGACAACAACACAAAAAAGTGGATAGCTATCATGTGATATATTATATTAGAATTTGTTGTCTGATCTGCAAAAACTGTGCAGAGGTTAGCAATTTTCAGCAGCTTTTGCATTTTTTTGCCATGCTTGTTGCTCATCCCTAATTGCCCTTAAGAAAGTGGTGGTGAACTGCCTTCCTGCACACTGCAGTCCATCTGACGTGAGCGCACCTAGAATGGTTGTAAGAAGAGAGTTCCAAGTTTATTAACCCAGCAAGATAGTTCCAGATCAGGATATTGTGAGCCTTGGGAGGGAAATAGCAGGTGACATTTTTTTCCTTTTATTTATTAATGAAATGTAGTCAGTGTTGACTAGGCTAGCGTTCAGAGCTCATGCCTAATTCCCAGAGGGTACTTAAGTGTCAATTACATTGCTGTGGATCTGGAGTCGCATGTTGGCCAGGTCAGGAAAGTTGGTAGATTTCCTTCCCTAGTGAACCAGGTGGGTTTATACAAGAATTGACAAGGTCACATGGTTGCCAATAGACCGGCTTTTTATTCTAGATTTTTCTTGAATTCAAATTTCACCATCTACCATAGTGCAATTCAAACCCATGACCTCATAAAGGTGTGTACCCAGTGTATCTGCTGCCCTTGTTCTTCAAGGTGATTGAGATTATTGGTTGGAAGGTGGTGTAAAGGAAACTTGATGATTTGCTGCAGTGCATCTTGTACCTAACTAACACTGCTGCCGCTGTGCATAAGTGATGGGGTGCAAATTAAGTGAACCGATATGTCCTGGATGTTTTTGAGATTCTTGAGTGCAGCTCCAACAACCACCATTCAAGTATGTAGAGGGTATTCCATCACAATCATGATTTGTTTCTTATAGATGGTTGGTGAGCTTTAAGGAGTCAGGAAGTGAATTCTGCACCTCAGAATTCCCAGATTCTGACCTGTCCTCAGAGCCACATCATTTGTGAGGCTGGCCTAGTTCAGTTTCTGATCAGTGGTAATTTGTAGGATGTTGATCTAATTGTCTTGTGGGGTTCACTGTTTTTAAAAACAATCAGTTTTTACAATAATTTAACTACTTCATTAATATTTACAGGAAAATCTGCAACATGATTACACACATTATAGGTTTGCAAACCCCTGGAATAAGACTTCGTGAGCTCTAGCAATAAAAATAATAACCTATTGTTATAACATGTGACAAACTCTATTTTTAATCATTCTAAATGTCTTATGTATGGTGCTATAGTGCCAACTTCATATAAAATGATAATATTCTTCCCTTTAAAATTTTCGCATCTAGAGAGTGGTAGGGGCGTGGAATGCATTGCCGGAGAGGGTAGTGGAGTCGGCCTCATTAGGGGCATTTAAGCGGCTATTAGGTAGGCATATGGATGATAGTATAAGGTAGGGGTGGAGGTTAGGTAGATCTTGTTTGGCACAACATCGTGGGCCGAAGGGCCTGTACTGTGCTGTACTGTTCTATGTTCTATCTTCTATGTTCTATGAAGAAAGGAGGGGGTAGTGATGAATTCTGGGGGATGTGGGGAAATCCTGGTTAATCTTGTAGTGATCCTAAAGTCCAAGGAGCGAATCTGATCCTGGGTGCTAGTGGCTTCAACGGGAAGTTGGAGACTTTATAGTGGTGGTGGAGGTATGTGGGTTGGAGACGATAGAGTCAGAGACCTCTGCAGAGGAAGGGAATTGAAAGCTTTGGTGGTGGGGATATAAGGAGAAAGAGTGATGGGTATCAGACTCATCTGGGGGACTGAAGGCCTGAGAACAGCATTAAAGGCCTTGGTGAAGGCAGGTTAGAACGGTTCAGATAGTTGGGGGTGTCAAGCCTTGGGGGTGGGGACTTGGAGACCTCAGGGAGGTTGGAGGTCATGTGTACCCACCTGGGTTACTGTTGACTGCTCAAGATTACATCTTAGACGGGGCATAAAAATAAGGCTCAGCAACCTCAGTACTATGTTTAAAGTGCCAGCCTACTTCCTGGGACTGTGTCGTCTTATCGCTTGTACCCATGCTGCCTCAGTCATTGACAAAATGGGCAGGTTTGGATCAGTATTCATATTTTTAAAGCTCTAACCTCTGACCTGACCAAAGCCTATCGATCTTTTTGGATTAAAATTCTCCTGTATAATTCTGATGTAATTGCTTGAACTGTCCCATTGAATCTCATTCAGATCTCACCATCTTCTACCTCCTAAACCACACCAAAAAAACTCATTCAGAAACTCAAATTTTATCTTATTTCCTCCAATGGTTATGGACATTGACCAATAATTTCAACCTTCGTGATTTCCCTGCTAGATTATCCTAAAAAGTACTCGTATGTTTTCACTTATTCTTCTCTTTCTTTGGAATATTATTCAACTTACATAAATTTCTTGTCTTTATATTTCAGACGATTGACTATCCATCATATGTTGAAGTAGTCCTGCATAGTTCTTTCAAGGATTTTAGATTCTATTACTGTTATGCGTTGTTAAATCCAATAGCTACTTCTCCACCTGTTCTTTTTCTTATCTTTGTTTGGTCCCCTCCATCCTGATCATTCCCCTTCACCAGAACTGGAATGACATAACATTAACTGTTATGTGCTATTTTGCCAATAGCTACATCTTCATCACAATTGTTCTGACAATGCCATCTTTCATAAATCTGCTTTTGTTTTCCCCAGCTGAAGATTCCCCTTTACCACGGTTGACAGCCATGTCTGTTCCAAGTCCAGCAACTCTGTCACATCCGGGCCAATCAAATCCTCAGTCACTCTCAGCAACCACTTCCCTACTCAAGCCACCTGCCACAAGTATAAGAGATGCAAAGCCTGCCTTTTGTCTTCTCATTTTTCTCCATCCTGGGCCCGAACACTTTTTTTCAGATGAAAAAGAGTCGAACATCTTCCTATTTAGTATACTGCATTCACTGCTATGGAGTGATCTCCTTTACATCGAAAACATTAAATGCAAATTATGTGTGTGCTTTTCTAACACCTCTATTTGAACTGTAAATGTGACTGTGAGCTTTCGGTCATGTTATTTTGATTCTTTTGCATACACTTAGTCTGACCTCTCTGTACTCAGCTTCATGCACTGTTTTAATTAAGTTCAATGTAGGCTCAAGCTGCAGCCTTTCAGACTCAACATTAAGTTCTACAAATCCACATGATGACCTCTGCTTCCTTTTTTGGGTAAAATTGTTGATACTTATTTTGCTTTTTCCATATACATCTCTTTTATGCATCTGTTGTTTCTTTAACTTGCTCTGTTAGCATCCGTCTTAGTCTTGCACCTTTTTTGCAAGTTAATCTACTGCACCTTCAACTCTTTCACAGACGCATTTATTCCTCTTTCTTCCTCTCCCTCTTTTCTGCCTAGATTCTTGCTTAAAACAAGCTAGATCTCAAACTTTTCCATCAACCTGAAATGTAACTCTATTTCTGACTCCACAGTTGCTGTGTGGGCTGCAGAGTGTGCCCAACATTTTCTGTTTATATTTCAGACTTCCAGCATCTGCTGTATTCTATTTTTGTATTCATTTCTCATTCATGTTTTGAATGCTGGCTAAGCCTTTACAAATTTCTAGTTTTCTCCCAGAGTTACAAAAGTGTGCTCTTGGTCTCCCCATGATTTTCTTACTTACCACCAATTATGAGTCACAATTTTGACACATGTATTGTGTCACAGAAGACATGGAAAAAATGCAGCAAAATCTGAATGCTTCATGCAATTCATTTCCCTTTACCCCTTTGACAAAATTTATTTACTATCAACATTTGATTAAGACCAGCTACACAGACTTTGTTATTTAGCACAATCTTGGTTTGCAAAAGTTCTTATTCATGTAACTTTTATGCAACACCACCCCCACCAGCCCCTCCTGTTGTGAGAAGTTACAGAATTTTCCAACCCTTCCATTACACTGTGTTGTATGGTTCTTCTGCAGTCACATCTCCAAGGAATTAAACAATCTTAACACATTGCATAATGATGAACATGCCCTGAGTGCACATCACTCACATTGCCTCGAGGGAAGTCACAGCATGCCAACTTGGAAAATGTAAAGAGAACACAATCTGAAAACTATGACCTAGGGTAGGAGTGCTTGATCTCTGGGAAGCTATAACATAATCATTTTTTTTTGTTTAACAAACTGTAGTTTTTATAAAGCAGTGAAAGCAAAATCCCAAGTGTTCTGCAAAATTTTGTAACCACGCCTTGAAGCTTCCTTAAGGATAGAAATAAACGCAGTTATACAACTTTCCTGGATGTTGTCCTCTCCACCTTAAGAGAAACAAGTGAACCTGAGCAGTTTTTAATTTTGGAGAATACTTAAAGGAACACATTGTCTACAGCTAGGGAAAATCTATAAAACAAAATCAGTTCTGTAGGTAGCTCAAAGGAGAATTAAAACTTTTAAAAGATTGAGTGTCTTGCTGAGTAAAACAGCTTAGGCTGGATACACTATACTCATGAATTTAGCGTGCTATTGTGCAATAGCAGATTGGGTTCTCATCAAATCATCATCAAAATTTGCTACAGAATGAGAAACAGGTAAAAAACATATATTGTTAAAAAATATGGAAAGGAACAGGAGCTGTGAACTCTGTGTTTTATTGGAAGAATTATCTGACTGATGTTTAAAGGTCGAGATGCCTGCTTATTTTGTTCACCATATGGATCCTAGCTAGTGACTTGTTAGTGAAAAGGAGGGTGATCTCTGAGTTTGTAGCTTCTCCCTTAAAGCTCTAGCCACCCTTTGTTGTGGTGACAGCTGTTAATATCTAACAAACAGCAGAGGGATATTTGCAACACAAAGTCCATCGTGCCCTGGGAGGCCAAGTATTTTGCACTTTTAGCAGATATAGAACAATTGGCACCTTGAACTGACCATCCACTGCAGCTGGTAAGTAACTTAGACATCTTGGATCCTCCTTGTCAGATGAAAGCAGTTGAGAGAGTGGGGCTGCAGCATGTACCATTCCTCCACTATAATTAAATTTCTTGCAAAGGTGTAGATGTAAAGTGAAACATCCAGCCAATAGAACTTGCTATAATAATGGGAAGTGGACAAAGTGACACGTACATTCAAACTGGGAATTGTAATCCTCAACCTGCACATAGACAATCCTTGGATTGGTTGCACCTTTAATCCTGAACGAGAAGTAGCATCAGGCATAATTATATGACAATCCAAATGCTCTATTTAAGGATATACAACCATCTGGATTTCTCCATAGGGCCAATAAAAAGAGGTGCCTCCTTATAATGTGACTGTCATTATACAGTTCAGCAAGCCATGGCAAGAAATTATAGAAGAAAGCAAAGAGAAAAACAAAGTCACCGATAATGACTGTGGCATGCTGTAATGTCTGTACTCTAGTGGCTCATCAACCCAACTGTTTCATTCAGTATTTCATCTCGATCATTTCATTTCAGACAAACTCACAGTAGCTACGCAACTTGGTTGGTATGACATAGACATCATTGGCTTTGGTTATCGGGATAAGATTAGCAGGAAGAAGGTCAGCTTGAAGAAATAGGAGCAGGATAAACTTCTGTTTGGAACAGACTGTAAAACGTGGAGAGGCAGGAGTTGGTTTCACTAGAAGATAGTGTACAAAGGATCTGGAATGCCTTCTTAAAGACAACACCTTCCCTTGCAATAACGTGGGAAATACACAAGAATCATAAGTGCATATGGCCACACAATGACTAACAGTGACTACGTTATGGAAAAGTTCTATTAAGCCCAGGACTTTCTTCTGCAAACAATCTCTGAGGTGAACAACGTTATTCTAATGGGTGATTTTAATGCCAGAGTTAAATAAAATCACATTGTCTGGAGAAGCATCATCAGTCAACATGGATTTGGAAAGAAAAACTCATGGAACTCTCCTCATTTTGTTGTGTGCCAAGCATGATGTTGCTCTAACCAACACCATATCCCAACATGAAAGGGAAATACAAGACAACCAAGGAATAGACATGATTTAAGCATTGGCATCTCCTTGACTATGTACTTGTCAGACAGAAGGGGAAGTCTGATATTAAGGTAGCAAGGAGCTGGCTGCTGGACAGACCATTGCCTAATCCACACCAAACTGGGACCTAAAGATCCAGCCCAAGACATCATAAATCAATTTACTAGGCATGGCCAAAACTAAATTTCAAACTCTTGAAGAACCCTACTATTGCCTTAAACTTCTCGACCTAACTTGACATGACTCTGTGATTTTATCTTCTTCAAGTGACGTGGAAGATGAATGGAAATAGGTCCATAATCAGATTGTCAAGATTTCAATGGACATCCTGGGATTCTGCAAATGTTTGAAGAGAATGATGAAACATCTCCCATCTTCTCAGTGGAAAAAGCATTCAGAACATTGTGAAAAAAAGTAATAATACCTCTCAGATAGATGTTACTGTTCATCCACTTTGTATTCCACCAGTCATTCTGCATTTTCCTTAAAGCATACTGGGTTTGTGTTTTTCTTTTTTTTAATGACCTTGATGCCTTGTTTTTCCTGGGGGGATGCTAGAAGACTTGTATATGAGATTTGCAACTCCTGATGAAGTGATAAATGCATGGATCCAGAAGTAAAGTTGTGTCTATGGATGACTGCATGATCATGTCTGGAACCAGTATGGCATTGAACTAAAGACTAAAATCAAACTCCAGAAGTCCATTATTTTCATCACCCTGCAATGTGTTGTAGAACCTGGGTTTGCTATAGGTGCGAGATCAAAGCACTGGAATGCTTTCTCAAAGGCACCTGAGATCCAATATGAGAATTTGTTGGCAGAACATAATCACAAACAATGATATCCTTTATCGTTGCGCTAGGCTTAACAGTATGGAGACCATCTTCCACAAAATTCAATCTAGGCAATGGCACCCAAAGGATGACAAAGGAATCCGGAAACACACCTTCTACGATTTACTATCTGAAGATGGTCAGTACAAATGATACACGAATACCGTAAAAAAAGAAAAATGAAAGAACTGTGGATGCTGTAAATCAGGAACAAAAACAAAGTTGCTGGAGAAACTCAGCAGGTCTGGCAGCATCTATGAAGGGAAAAACAGAGTTAACGTTTCGGGTCCGGTGACACTTCCTCAGAACTGAGTGAGTTTCTCCAGCAAGAGATAGTAGGAACTGCAGATGCTGGAGAATCTGAGATAACAAGGTGCAGAGCTGGATGAACACAGCAGGCCAAGCAGCATCAGAGGAACAAGAAAGCTGATGTTTTGGGCCCAGACCCTTCTTCAGAAATGGGGGAGGGGAAGGGGGTTCTGAAATAAATAGGGAGAGAGAGGGAGGCAGAAAGAAGATGGATAGAGGAGAGGATAGGTGGAGAGGAGACAGGCAGGTCAAAGAGGCGGGGATGGAGCCAGTAAAGGTGAGTGTAGGTGGGGAGTTAGGGAGGCGATAGGTCAGTCCAGGGAGGACGGACAGGTCAAGGGGGCAGGGTGAGGCTAGGATGTAGGAGATGGGAGTGGGGCTTGAGGTGGGAGGAAGGACAGGTTAGGGAGGCGGGGACAAGCTGGGCTGGTTTTGGGATGCGGTAGGGGGAGGGGAGATTTTGAAGCTTGTGAAGTCCACATTGATACCATTGGGCTGCAGGGTTCCCAAGCGAAATATGAGGTGCTGTTCCTGCAACCTTCGGGTGGCATTGTTGTGGCACTGCAGGAGGCCCAGGATGGACATGTCATCTGAGGAATGGGAGCGGGAGTTGAAATGATTTGCGACTGGGAGGTGGAGTTGTTTAGTGCGAACCGAGCGTAGGTATTCCGCAAAGCGGTCCCCAAGCCTCCGCTTGGTTTCCCGGATGTAGAGGAGGCCACATTGGGAACAGTATACCGCATTAGCACTGCTTGATGTGGTACACTGTATCCGCTGTTCCCATTGTGGCCTCCTCTACATCGGGGAAACCAAGCGGAGGCTTGGGGACTGTTTTGGGGACCTACACTCGGTTCGCACTAAACAACTGCACCTCCCATTCCTCAGACGACATATTCATCCTGGGCCTCCTGCAGTGCCACAACGATGCCACCCGAAGGTTGCAGGAACAGCATCTCATATTCCGCTTGGGAACCCTGCAGCCCAATGGTATCAATGTGGACTTCACAAGCTTCAAAATCTCCCCTCCCCCTACTGCATCCCAAAACCAGCCCAGCTTGTCCCCGCCTCCCTAACCTGTCCTTCCTCCCACCTATCCTCTCCTCCCACCTCAAGCCCCACGCCCATCTCCTAACTCCTAGCCTCACCCCGCCCCCTTGACCTGTCCGTCCTCCTTGGACTGACCTATCCCCTCCCTAACTCCCCACCTACGCTCACTTTTACTGGCTCCATCCCCGCCCCTTTGACCTGCCTGTCTCCTCTCCACCTATCTTCTCCTCTATCCATCTTCTATCTGCCTCATCCTCTGTCCCTATTTATTTCAGAACCCCCTTCCCCTACCCCGTTTCTGAAGAAGGGTCTAGGCCCGAAACGTCAGCTTTCCTGCTCCTCTGATGCTTGGCCTGCTGTGTTCATCCAGCTCTACACCTTGTTATCTGAGCTTCTCCAGACACTTTGTTTTTGTGACCGTAAAAAAAGAGCCTTATAAACTTCTGCATAGCAGACCACCACTCTTCAGTAAACATTGCAGCTAACCAACCCAACATTAAATTTGTTTCAGCTTCCGCTGAGGAGCATCTCAACTAAACTCTCAACATCTAACATTCACAAAGGTGGGCCTGAGGTATGTAAATGCAGACATTCACATAATCATCAAAATGACAATGAAAATAGCCAATTCTGTGAGTGTCAGTTTCGATCCTGCATTGAATTCTGCAGCCATGAGAGGGCTCACAGAAGATAATGTTGTTTGCAGGTTGAAGGTGCAGGACAAGTTGAAGGAGTGGTTAATAAAATATACTGCATCCTGTATGGAACACTGTTTCAACTTTAATATTAATCCAGAATTGAGAGGAGGTTTCACAGAGGTATTCATAAGGGTCCAAGAAAATAACTGTTCTGATTAGTGGAATGACGAGAATGAAAGGACATATATTTAAGGTAATTGACAAATTGAGCAATGGTGGTGGGAGGAATAACCTTTCCATGCAGCAATATGGGATGCACTGTCTGAAATTGTGGTGGAGGCAGGTTCAATATAGGTGTTCAAGAGGGAATTGGATAATTACATTAAAAAGAAGAAAACACAGGGCTGTGAGATGAGATGAAGTTGTTGAAGTGGTGGGAGGGAAGGCTAGTGGGGAGGTGACGCTAGGTGAATTGCTCCTTTGAAGAGCCAGCACAGACACAATAGGCTGAATAGATTCCTCCTGTGTTGTAAGTATTCTGTGATACTGTGATGCAGCTTTAGTTTCCCCTCTGAGATAGTTGTGTCTGATGGCTAAGTTTTCATAGAGATAGATATAATGATGAATTTTATGACTTGTGTTCAAAGGAGCTTCTTTATTGTGCCAAAAAAGATTTTTGCAAAATCTTGTTGAAAGCCCACCTCTGGAAATCCTTTTATAAAATTGTAATTTTGCCAATTTACAACAGTGACTTTAGACAGTATCACCACAATAATGTAGTGTTTACACTGTAATGATTGCGAGGATTTTTTTTGTATCAAGCCAAACTGTACTGTATGTCAGGTTCACTGGATGCTCACATAAAATTGTTATTTTCTTTGTATACATTCTCCCCATTTTGTACGATTGGTTCTTGTATTTTCTCATACGTTTGACTTTTGCAGTAATAATGATGGCAAAAGTGTCATTGCGCCTCTACTTTCAGGATATGTCATGTGAGATATGAAGGGTTTGGAAATACCACTGCTAATCAAGCTGGCTGTGCCCTGTCACATATCTGTCAAATGGTCCTTGCAGCAGATAGTGAGGGAGTTAACAAAAGGGAAAAACCTTTTCGAAATTGCATTTGCCAATCTCACAGATAGGTTTGTCTGTTACATATCGATAGGAATGATCACTGCCCAGTCCTTGATGGGACAATTCCCATTTCCACGCTGAGGGTACCATCCATTCTGTAGTCTGGCCTTACAATGGTGCTAAATGGGATGGATTCAGAACAGATCAAAACTGGGTATCCAAGAGGCATTGTAGGCTATTAACAGCCACAGAATATAATCTTTAGCCTCATAGTCTGGCACATCCCTCACTGTACCATTGCTATGAAGTCAGGTGTTCAATTCTTATTCAGTAAGAAGTGCAGGAGCCAGTCCATTTAGGAAAAATATGGTGCCAATCTGGTGAAGCTACAGTGCAGGACTATTCACAAGCCAAACAGTGAAATCTTCAGCCAATCCAATTCACTCCGTGTTAGCAATAAATGGCTAATGGCACCGAATACAACAAAGGTGGAATCTTATTAGAGGTCTGAGCAATGTGGCCTATGGCGAGATGTGTGACAGAATTGGGTAACAAGTGCAGCGAGGCCCATCTCAATGATGAAATTTTCTCACTGCATTGTTTATGTTTTTTATAAGCAGCGGGGTGAGGATCTTAAACAAGGACAAAAACAAAGTTGCTGGAGAAGCTCAGCAGGTCTGACAGCATCTGTGAAGGAAAAAACAGAGTTAACGTTTCGGGTCCGGTGACTCTTCCTCAGAACTGGAGTGAGGATCTTGCTAGGCAGTAACAAGATGCCAATCCGCAGTCTTTATTGTCATGACAAATTCATTGTTAATGCTACAATTTGTCTCATTAATGTTCATAGATTCGTATATTCACTACAATGTGGAAGATCATTTGGCCCATCATGTCCACACTGACCCTCTGAAGAGCATCCCACCCAGACCCAGCCCCCTACCATATCCCTGTAAATCCGCATTTATCAAGGCCAGTCCACCTAGCCTACACATCTCTGGACTGTGGAAGGAAGCAGAGCACCCAGGGAAAACCCACGCAGACCCAGGGAGAATGTGAAAACTCCACACATACAGTCACTTGTTCTGTGAGGCAGCAGTGCTAACAACTAAGCCACCATGCTGCCCATTCAGTCTCCCATTTTACAAAACTCATAAAACAAGCTAGATGCTGGGAAAACTCAACATGGAAACCAGAGTAAGCACCTGGCTGACTTAACTGGCTGCTTGCTTCCAATGACCTCCATGTTGGGAACCAGCCACCAACATCTCAGTGCACACTCCATGGACCAGCCATACAAACTTGACATCCGTGGACATGGGTATCCAACATGTGCCAGCTCTAAGAACGTTCACGGCACATTTCTGACTCAGTTACAGAATGTTTGTGCACTTCAGTGCTGCACCTTGAGCATATATTACCACTGACTTGTCTCACCATTTAGCCAAGAACCAATGCCAGTCCAGTCAGGAGTCATAGCTTTTGCTGTGGAATCCCTGCATAGCAAGTAAAGAGCAGCCTCCAATTCCAGAGATAGAAGGAACTGCAGATGCTGGAGAATCTGAGATAACAAGATGTAGAACCAGATGAAGACAGCAGGCCAAGCAGCATCAGAGGAGCAGGAAGGCTGACGTTTCGGGCCTAGACCCTTCTTCAGAAATGGGGGAGGGGAAGGGGGTTCTGAAATAAACAGGGAGAGAGGGGGAGGCGGATAGAAGATGAATAGTGGAGAAGATAGGTGGAGAGGAAACAGACAGGTCAAAGAGGCGGGGATGGAGCCATTAAAGGTGAGTGTAGGTGGGGAGTTAGGGAGGAGATAGGTCGGTCCAGGGAGGACGGACAGGTCAAGGGGGCGGGATGAGGTTAGTAGGTAGGAGATGGGGGTGAGGCTTGAGGTGGGAGGAGGGGATAGTTGGGAGGAAAGACAGGTTAGGGAGGCGGGGACGAGCTGGTCTTGTTTTGGGATGCGGTAGGGGAGGGGAGATTTTGAAGCTTGTGAAGTCCACATTGATACCATTGGGCTGCAGGGTTCCCAAGTGGAATAGGAGTTGCTGTTCCTGCAACCTTCGGGTGGCATCGTTGTGGCACTGCAGGAGGCCCAGGATGGACATGTCATCTGAGGAATGGGAGGTGCAGTTGAAATGGTTCGCAACTGGGAGGTGCAGTTGTTTCGTGCGAACCAAGCGTAAGTGTTCTGCAAAGCGGTCCCTCCCGGGACTCCTGCAGTGCCACAACTATGCCACCCGAAGGTTGCAGGAATAGCAACTCATATTCTGCTTGGGAACCCCGCAGCCCAATGGTATCAATGTGGACTTCACAAGCTTCAAAATCTCCCCTCCCCCAGCACATCCCAAAACCAGACCAGCTTGTCCCTGCCACCCTAACCTGTCCTTCCTCCCACCTATCCTCTCCACCCACCTCAAGCCCCACCCCCATCTCCTACCTACTAACCTCATCCCGCCCCCTTGACCTGTCCGTCCTCCCTGGACCGACCTATCTCCTCCCTAACTCCCCACCTGCACCCACCTTTACTGGCTCCATCCCCGCCTCTTTGACCTGTCTGTCTCCTCTCCACCTATCTTCTCCTCTATCCATCTTCTATCCGCCTCCCCCTCTCTCCCTATTTATTTCAGAACCCCCTTCCCCTCCCGCATTTCTGAAGAAGGGTCTAGGCCCAAAACGTCAGCTTTCCTGCTCCTCTGATGCTGCTTGGCCTGCAGTGTTCATCCAGCTCTACACCTTGTTATCTCAGCCTCCAATTCCACCTGCTTGGGGCAATCAGAGTGAGGATGCTATCCTCATAAGGAGTGAGGAGTGGAATGACAGGTAGCACACCACGCATCCTGACTCTTTCTGCCCTATTGTGGGCTGTTTTCTTCCTGGAATGTTTGAGAGAGTCAGGTATTGGGGAGGGGTTGATGAAAGGATGGCATGGCTGTTAATTTTGGTCAGGTGGAAAACAGTCCCAAGTACATGAGTGGGCATAGTTAAGGCCATGCAAGATTAGTGGTGCAGGATTTGGAATGGTTGAGAGCGAGTGTGGAAGTCATTGCAGGTAATATTAAGAGTGGTAGAGTATGAATCCTGGTGGGAGATGGATACAATAGCAGAGACAGAGTGAGTGTGAGACATAGGAGAGAAGATGGGTGGCACTTATGATTGCTGACTGGAGAAGGACATTGACCTTCTCCGTACAGTATTGGGCTGAGATTGCTAGTGTTGTGGCCCCCATTCCTGGCCCTGGGGAAAGAGAAAGCCCCACCTCTGCAGCAGCCCATTCAGTAGGACCTCCAGGTTCCTGCTGCACAGGCTGGTGCCAGTTTCTCCTTGTCAGCCATGTCTGGGGCAAATGTCAGGAATTGTGCAGGTTTTGGTCTGGACTGACTGTGATAGTCCTGGTGAGCAATGATGGTGTAGGTGCAAGGGCAGAAGGTGAATTCTGTGATATCTGCTGACAAATTGTTGGGGGAATAGTGCACGGTAAGATGGTGGAGATTGGAGATAAATGACGGTATAGGGCTGGGGTAGGAAATTAATGAAGCATGTTTGGTAAAAATGGGTGAGAGAACCTGCTAAAAAAAAGGACACAATTCTCAGACTTAGCCAAAAACAATATAACATTCAACCATATGGGTCTGACAGTATCCTACTGTCGTACCGAAGACTTGTGCTCCCTTAGCTGCACCCTTAGCTAAGTTATTCCAGTACATCTACGTCACAGGCATCTACTTGGCAAAATGGAATCATGTCCAGCTATGTCCTGTCCACCCAGAGCAGGACAAAGAACAACATCTTTCATCATGTTTTTTTCAGAAGATGAGCATATATATGATGAGCTGAATGGCATCTTATTGTGCTGGAAACATTCTGTGGGGGATACTTTATATTAGTGTTGGTCTGGTAGAGAAGGGAGTATTCAACATAAGGTGGGTGGCTAGCCCAACACTATTCTGCCCACTCCGGAGCAGCCCCACTTTGAATAGTGAGTGGGTAAGGTGTCATTTAGTCCACACACGCTTAGGCCTTATGTTAAAGGCCATTAAGGGCCTTTTTCTGTCTCTGCCACCATCTATGATGGGTGGCTAAGGTGGAGGGAAAATGGCCAGTCTGCAACTTTTCTTACTCAGGGTAAGAGTGGATGGGAAATTAGGTAACTTCTTTGGGGAGATCCTGTACTTAGCGAGGACACTCTGCCCCTACACGATGGGAACCCCTCCCCACTTTGTAACTCCTCATCAGCACCTTCAATGTAACTCCCGACCCTTCTCACCTCCTGGCTGGGATGTCTGATCCGACCAAAAAAAACTCGGAATTACCTTATAGCCCAGTTACCATGATCCTCTTCTCAGGACTCCACTGTATTACTAACAGCGTTCACTGCTGCATTCTGGCAGGGCTGGGACACCTCCGATACCAGCCAATCAGCTTCTAAGGATGAGCCTTCCTGAGCCTATGGGACAGAAGCTCCATTCTCATCTTGTTAAGACCTTTCTCATCATACTATCATTCCAAGACAACCCTGTTTAAAAGTGGTGAACTGTTAATGAACTTTTCTACTTCGGATGGTGCAAGCAATATATCACCCCACCCAACCACTGCCCCCCCCACCCCCCCCCCCCCCAACCCCACACCCCCACCCCCACCCCCCAAAAACTTCACTCAATGATTTTAAATCTAATCTGGTCAATTACACTATCAGTCAACTTTTGATCATCAACAATTGATAGAAGGTGCTGTCAACCGTGTTGTCAAGTGTCGCTTGCACAGCAATAACCTGCTCACTGACACTCAGTTTGGTTTCTGCCAGGGCCACTTACCCCCAGACTTCATTATAACTTTGCTGGCCAAATATGAGCAAATGAAATGAATTCAAGATATGTGGTGACCGAGAGTGGCTGCTCTCAGCAGTTTGTGATGAGTGTAATGACAAAGGAAGCCTCACAAGACTGAATTCGATGAGAATTGGTGATAACCCTCCACTGCTGGGAGTCAAAACTAGCACAAAAAGGATAGTTGTGATCGGGGTCAAAATATTTTTTCATTTTCGAATGTACCTCTTGAGAAGCTACGTTTTGATTTTCAGAGCCTGCTTTTTGATAGTTGAGGACTAGTTTTTCTTTCTCACTCACTCATTTATTGGGTGATGCTGTCAAGTTGTATGATGTCTTCAGTATTCGTGTTGACAAATGGGGCACTTGGCCTTACTCAGAAACAGAATTAGAAGAATTCATCAATATTCTCAGAAATGGAAAATCAACTCTCCATTAAAACTAAAGCACAACACACAAGGAAAATATTAATTTCCTAGACAACAGTATAATTAGATTGTACAAAATAACAGGTATAAGTGAAAAAAGTTATTTTTCTAAGTAGCTGACACACACTTCTACACATGAAAAGCCACCATCCTCAACATACCTTCCACAGAATACTGGGGTCACAGTTGTGCATTTTCATTGCACACTCCATTTGCACAAAGCTTGAACATTATAACCAGGCAGTTACAACCATATTTACTGCGTCTTGGATTCAAATGTCAGATTTAAATTTCACAATGATCCACACCAAAAAGCTTAATGTAGGCCACCAGGATGCCTATTCCACACATTATTAATACATAACTTCACTCCATCATCATCTGTCAAAGTGTTGTCATAGATAATCCTGCAGAGAGAGACAACTGGTAGTAGTTTAACCTGAGGCTCACCACACTTGAGGCGAGGGTAAAGGTTGAGACCCACTGGGGTAGAATGCTGGAAAACAAACCCCATTATTCCCAGAGACTTCACAAATCTGAGAAGATTTACTGAAACTAGTAAATGTTCCCAATTTACCCATCTGAAGTTCCCATATCGGAAGAAAACACTCAGTAGGTTTTTACACTTAACAAAGAAAACCTATTTATACAAGTATTTTATATTAACTGATGACATGAAGTGCTAGCCTAACATTCCATAACTGAAGTTTTACCCCTTTTAAAATTTCCATGTACATACAAACAGACACACAATGAAACAAAACAAGACACAAATTTTATGACGTTGGGATGGTGGGGGGAGCAGTGAAAAATCAGTGAAGCACAGTTCTGGCACCAGTCCAGGTTACAAGTATTGATGCGATGTTTTCCTCAGTTTCAGCTCTTGAGGTGATGGACACACCAATTCTCAATATTTTATTTATTAGTTGAGCAGTTATCCTCTCATTGTCTCTGAAATTTTTTTCCCATTTTTCCTTTCAAGAAGGAAATTTTCAGAGAGAGAGAGAAACAGAGAGTAACTGCCTCCTCAGGATTTTCATTTACTTCTCCACTAACAGAAGGGAAAGAGAGAGAGATGTTTTCTCCTTCACAGGTTTGATGTTTTATCTGTATTATGGAATGGAACGCAAACCTGTAGCCACTCACCTAGGAACCAGTCCAAAAGTATATTTTTGAATACACACAACCGGTCTTGGTTGAGAAAGCAGTAAAAGTTTGTCACTAGGCAAAACTGCCCTGAATACATACCCACATAACTGAGGTGTCTTGTCATCCTCCCCCACTGATTGAAAAAGCCAATGTTATAGAAGCAACACACGAGGAGTTCCAATAAATTGTCTTTTAAGGAAAAGCCACAAACATCTTCTTCCACAGTTTCTTGGTTCAAACCAATAACTTTTCCTATTTTTAAATCCACAATCCAAAAAAAAATGTCTTTAGAATGATTTTAGGTTTGAAAATTACAATTGGCTTTAATTTTGTCCCAAAAGATATGCAGGCCAATACCGTCGTGAACCTTGTCTTCTTATGTCCTATGGTTTTTCAAGAGAACGGTTTTCTAACATTGTTACTGCACAGGCTAGTTGTTTGTTTCATCTAAAAATCTGTTTTTGGCACTGAAAGTGAATCACTGGAGAATGGGCATTAAAATAACTCCACGATGGCCAGTATTCCATCACCATGTCACCCTTTATTTACACATGCACAGTACATGACACTGATCCATCCAACACAGTGCCAGCCCCTAAAGTGAGCAGAACCCCTGAAACTTCTGTTTATATCTGTGAGCCAGGACTTCCTGATTGGACCAGGGAACTCGTGT
The DNA here is from genome assembly GCF_021869965.1 of Rhincodon typus. Taxonomy (NCBI): domain Eukaryota; kingdom Metazoa; phylum Chordata; class Chondrichthyes; order Orectolobiformes; family Rhincodontidae; genus Rhincodon; species Rhincodon typus. Next base: position 42,299,426 of record NC_063340.1, on the reverse strand, counting down.
TCTAAGATATCCACCCGGCTGACCATGTTTCAATCACTATAGGTAATTTTGGCATTGAGGTCTTCAAGTCTCTAAGTAATCTTGGCTTTCTGCCACAACACCATACATTTTTGTTCTGTAAAGCAGCTACAACAAATAGTTGTTGGTCTCAATTCTTTGTTGGACTCAGGGTGTGACTTGGCCCATTTACATATACGCTGCAGTTCTGGAGATGTAATCATTCCGATGATTTTCAAGGATGCATTCTGATACATACTTCTCAAGATCAGATTAGTGGATAGTCCCTATTTTCCAGACACATTTGGTCTTGGGCATCTTCTTCAGGATGGATTCCTTCTCCTTGCACATTTTCACTCGTCAAGTTTTTTCACTGCAGCATTTATTTGATAAGTTAGCAAATGTTAAGATGTTTAGCTTGAAACCAGCTTCATTAGTTTTGTTGAAAGTCTAATTTCTCTTCATTGCTCACCACATGGGTCTGCTTTGTGTGGGGATGTCTTAAACTCCTGTACATCTTTGCAACACAATTCATATTGCCTGCTTGATCACTTGTGCCCAGTTATAAGGTAAGTAAAACAAATATTTGTGGGATGAAAAAATTGAGTATGCCGTGGCTGAATAGAAGGGGTGGGGGGCTGGTTCTGCTGGTTGTCCATCGAGTAAAGGACAACATTTGGAGCTGAATAAATAGGCAGTCACAATATACTCCAGGTTGATTTATGTGCTGTGATCTGTGCAACTGTAACCTAAATAGAAACATAGAAACATTGAAAGTAGGAACAGGAGGAGGCCATTCGGCCCTCTGAGCCTGCTGCATCATTCAGTACGATTGTGGCTGATCATCTAACTCGGTCCTCTGTTCCTGCTCTCTCCCATGATCCTTTTATCCCTAAGAACAATATTCAACTCCTTCTTGAACATCTTCAAAGTTTTTGCTCAACCACTTTCTGTAGCACAGAATTTTATGCCCAAATAACATGTCCTGTACCTTAGACTGTGGACTCTGGTTCCAGAATCAAATCCTAAATCCAAAATTAACCTATATATAACCCAAACATGGGAGATTTATTCTTAATGCTCCACAAACATGCTTGAGTTGATCAAGATTGATAATTCTGCAGCTTAGCAGAAAAGCCTGGCCAAAGAAGTGCACATATGCAAACAGGCTGTGCATCATGATGTCCCTCTCTTTGAGGCCTCCCAGCTGTGATGTCAAGAGACAGAATAGTAATACATGTGTTCTGCTTTACACTTGTAATTTCACACAATATTAGAATTCAATCAATTATGTTATTATTCCCTTGCAAGATGAAACATTCAACTGTATATACTTAGTGTCTTCTATCCCTATGTCATGGAGAATGTAGAGTACAAAAGATTTACAGATCAGGAATTCTTCTTTGCATGGTTAGTTAATCTCAAACAGGATGTCAGTAAGGTTCTTACAGATGAACTCAGCACCTCTATGTTTGTGTTGTGAAAAAAGCAGGAAAGCTTTTTCCATGTTGAATGACAAGAAATGTTGACAAAAGAAATGTCTCTTTTTGTGGCCCAAAATAGTGAAATAGCCTAATCACCTTTATCCTCACACACACATAAAGTATCGGCCCTTGGATAAAGAATTGGACAGTTTCCAATATGTGTCAAATAAATCAGAAAAGCTAGTGACTTTATGAGGGAGTTAAAGAACTAGAAAGGAGTAGATTGCATATTACGCTATATAAAAGTAATGACAAATGATTGGAAAATGAATTCCTGATTTGTATTGGGGATATTAATTCATTATTTGCTAATTACATATATTCTGGTCCCAAACCAATTTGAAACCAGATTGTGTAAGGAATTTAAACCCTAAACATATGTTGTTCCACATGAATAGACTTTGAAATGTGCAGGACTTCACTATCAGTGAATCTCCTTCACTTTTTATCCATCTTTGTCAAAGAAGGTGACAGTTAGAATAAATAGATTTTCATTAAATTCACAACATACATTCTCTTGGCAAAGCTTCATTACAAGCAATGTCATTTTCTCAAGTGTTAGAACCGTTTCTTCTTGAATGGAAAATCGACGGACCCTTTTGTTTTCCAAAAGACAATATGCTTTAACATGACTGAATGCATGTGCAGACATAATAACATTTGAGCAAGAATAGGCCATTTAGGCATATCATACATTCAGTCCGATCATGCATTCAGTATATATTCAGATTTTACGTTGAGTAAGATCATAACTGATTTTCTTGCATCAACTGACAAGATTAACTAATTCTTAACTCACTTAGAAATCCATTAATCTCTGTGTTGAATGTATTTGCAACCTGAACATCCATAGCTCTCTTGGGTAGGGAATTCTACAACCCTTTGAATGAAAAAAACTTATCGCCTTAATCCTAAATAATCAACACTTTATTTAGAAAGTGTGACCACTAGTTGTACGTTTCCAGCCATGGGAAACATCCTCGTGTCAAGCATAACAATATTTTTATTTGTTTCAATCTCTTCTAATTTTTTTTCAAGGGATGTGGGTGTCACTGTCTAGGTCAGCATTTATTACCCTACCCTAGTTGCCCAGAGGGCAGTTGAGAGTCATTCACCTTGATGTATATTTGGAGTCAGATGTAAGCCAGACCAGGTTACATGTTCAAGATTAGACTAGTGTTTCACTCCAGATTTGTATTAAGTTCAAATTTCACTATCTGCAACAGTGGGATTTGAACCCATGTTCCCAAAATATTAGCCTGGGGTCTGGATTACTAGTTCAGTGACATTACCATTGTGTCACCACCTACCTCTTTCTAAGGAGTGAGGTTTTATCTATTTAATATCTTTTAATATGCCAATCCTCAAACCAGAAATTCGTCTTGTGAACCTTCATTGCATTCTCTCTAAGGAAACCACACCAAAACTGCGCACAATATTCTTGATTGTAGTCTTACCAGCACCCTATGTAATTGTAGCAGTCTTTGCCCTTATAATTAGGACAACTAATACACCAAACTAAACAAAAAGCAAGCTAACACAACACAAATACATAATGGCAATATTTTACTTTACACTATTCTCTCAGTGGGTAATGCAGCCTGGAGCTTTACATTTCAAGCTACTTTCAGCTTTCAGGAGGGCCCCTTCACCCTGTCATACCAGGGCAAATCTTTCAGTGTCCTTTGAAAACCATGCCACTTAGCCTTCTAAGTATACTTGAACCAAATTCCAGCAGCAGGGTCCACTACAACAACCCCTTCTTCCTTACATCTGGACAAGACCCATCCCTTTAAATAGAAAACAAGTTCCCAACAGCATCCTGCTGGTAACAGCCCTTCCCTTTGTTTTTCATAGCAGCAGCTGTTTCTAGGACATTCAAGGGATGTGGGTGTCACTGTCTAGTTCAGCATTTATTACCCAACTCTAATTGCCCAGAGGCAGTTGAGAGTCATCCACGTTGCTGTATATCTGGAGTCAGATGTAAGCCAGACTTCTTTGTCTCTGCGTTTGCTTGTATCTGTCCAGAAAACCACATTTCCCTCTTTTGTGTTAAGATGTGAAATCATTCATTAAATTTTCTGTAAGTTTTGGGTTGCAGATCATATGGACCTATTTCCAGACAAAGTTTAGAATGTTCACCCTTCCTGCTCTTTTACCATAAATTAACGGAGACAATTTTAAGTACAACTGTCTTGTAGACTCTTGCATTCAGAAAACCTCCCCACTAAAAATGAGAAGCAAATGTTCCAGTAATAATGATTTTTCCACAAAACGATCAACATATAACATTGTAAACATTTTAACAATTATTTTAGTATCTAAAGTACAGTGACCATCCTTTTACCTAATGTCACGTTTCACCAGTAAACATTCTGTTTTGGCAACATTACAAACTTAATCCATTGGAACTAACTGACTGCATGTTGCAGTTAATATTTAAAGTGCAGTTTGAATGGGTTCTCAGTACCAACTCTCGTGCAAACAAAATCTGCTAAGAAGATCTCCTTTTCCATTTTGCTTTGGATGTACAACATTTTTGTGTCTTTGATTATAAGAGTGCACTTGAGATTTTCATCCTCAGGTTGCTTTTTAAAATTGGTAATGGATTGAGTGCAGTCTGGATTCTGGATAATATTTGCGATGAACGCAAAGGTTTTACCATTTGTTTGGTCTGGTTAGCTTTGTCAGGAATGGCATTGAAGTTGTTAGTAACCCATATTGGCTTCTGGAGACTGGTGGCAATGAACTGGAAGATAAGATGTTCCCTGCTATTGTGCTTCTCATCCTCTAGATTCAGCAATTTCTGTTGTTTTGCTTTAAAGTTAGACATTAAATCACTATCAGAGTCTTCCCTTTCAAAAACAGACAATGAACAAATATGTTCGGGTTTTAACTTTTGATTTCCATATTCTTCTGTGTTTGTATGTAATTAAATATTCAAGTCTGTGAAGAAAGTCTCATCTCATAACAATTAAATTATCTCGCCTTATTTGAATTCAGGGTCACTTTCATCTTTAAGTTTACTTCCATGATTTAATCCTCGTGTTATTTTCCAGGAGATGTAGGCTTCACATGCCTCTGTTTATGCAAATAGTCTGTTTACTATTGTCAAGTAAATTTTCTTTAGCTGCTTTAAGAACTTTGTTAAGGTTATGCCAATATTCAGTCAAAAAAAATCCTCCTTTTTTGTCAATTCATACAATTTTGGAAATTTAATTTTTGCTTTCTCAATTAGATTGAGCAATGTCTAGTTTTTTTTGTAGCAAGGGTGTCACCTGATTTGAATTTTTAATATATGCTTAAGAACACATGTTGTTCCTTGTAGCTCTATGGTGTCAGTATTTATTGCAGCTTTGCCATGTTCCTTCAAAACATTCCTTTTCACTGTTTCATCAATAGTTTTGAATACCATTGCTATCAGCTATGCCACACCTTGCTTATGCTTAGTCCACGTTTTTAAATCAGATGACTTTACTGCCATTAACTCTCCAATTCCAGCCTGATGCTGTAATGTAATGTTTAAAGTGGCAGTCTGAGATTCAGACTCTTCTGACACAACTTCAGTTCAAACAGTAATTTTCTCAGCAGCATTGCAGGAAACTATTGATTCTTTTAAGTCACTGAATTATTTCCTGTACAATTTCAGTTTCCGCCACCTCCATAGCATTGTGGAAGCATTGGATACGGCAATACTTTATCCCAAAACAAGACACTTGTCAATGAAAATTCTATACATCAATGGGCTGATTAGGCCCAATCCCCATAATTACAGGATTGGAAATTAACCAGCATTTTAAATTAACATTACACAAAGGAATAAATTCACAATTTCCTTCAATAATCTATATCAATACATTTTAATTCAGCAAGTCTTTAGAGAACCTACAGGTTTGTATTCATTTAATTTCTGGGCAGTATTATCTGGAAGAACATTGGGCAACCTTACCAATCCTACAGTCTTGCCTTTTACTCTCCAGTTTTCCAACTTTGCATGTCCTTTTCATGTCAACAGTAACTTGTTGGTATCTTTGAATCAACCTTAACCTCCAGATTGTTGGTCTCAAGATTCTAAGGATTGTCTTTTTCTTCCCTGGGCTATTTTCCTTACGTAGATCCTATCTCTATCTCTTCAGTCTCTCTGTGAGTTTACAAGCAATGGCCTGTTACTAACATGCTTATGAGACAACTCAAAGTCTTTGTCATCACTGCTGCCTGCTTTTCTCAGAAACGTTATGGTCTTCCAGGCAAGACAATATTCTCAAAGGGACATTGTTTTTACTTCCTTACATCACCATCAAATCCCTAAGATTCTGAAAACAATTCTGTCCTTATACCACCTATAAGATATAATTTCATTTTCTTTAGCAAATTCCATAAAAGTCTTACTCTGTTTCTTCTAACTCATACGCATTGAGAACAGCAGTTTTCACTGTGTCATAATCATCAGACTGTACATCTAAAGAGATAAGTATACCTCCATACCCCTCCTTACAAGCAATAAAATAGCCCAACTTTCTTATGGCCATCGTAGCTTCATAGTAACTTTCTCAAATGAAAGAAAATACTCTTGCAAATATTCCTTTCAAATCAAAACCAGGGGTTAAATCTGAGTCATCCTCAAGTTTGACTGCCAACTACTACTCTTGCAATCTAAGCCTTTCCCTACAAGTTCAAATTTCTTTGCTTCTCTCTCTCTCTGTCTCACCACCACGCCGCCCCCCAACTTCTCTCTCTCCCCCTTTAAATTCAGGATTTTCTTTTTCTCTTGATCTTTGGAGCTTATTCAAGTTTTCGCATTTCCCTGACTTTTTTTTCCACATTAGCGTTTTTTAATTTCTGAGTCAAATGCCATTTTTCTTATTTTTCTTTGAAGTCTGGCTAACTCGAAGTGCTATCAAAATCATAATTTCGTCTTCAAGGTTCATTGGTCAAGCCAATTATTTAACAAACCTTTAAGTTCTTTTCTTTCCAGAAATGCCTGAGCATTGAAAGTAATAATGTTGACTTTGCTTCAAATATAGCAAAAGTAAGTGTGAAATCTTGTTTGTCTGAACTCTGGAAAACCTCAGTGTACCTATTTTACAGCTTCTGGATTTGAATCTTGCAAGAGCTCCAGCTCTTTTTATGATCCCTGTAGAGACCAATAACTTTTAAAAAGAATGGATATATTTCCCAACAGCTAATGGAAGGAATCATAGAACAGAATTTCACATTTTATGATGTTCTCTGTAAAAAACAAGGAAAAATCAACATGGACTAAAAATACTTAGAGTCAACTAATAAATTAAATTCAAGAAATGCCCAATTAACCAATTTCCTCTTCTTTAATTCTTTCACTGAAGGCAGGTCTGACCCACAGTGCCATAGATACACCATGGTTTGGGCAAAGAGGCAGGTCCCAAATCCACTCCTGCTGGAATTGGGACTGATTCCTGTACTGTTGGCACTAATCTGATCCATACCAGATGTCAACTCAACTGAGCCAACTAGTCTACAACATGCATATTTACATGTATGCTGTATGTTGGAACTAAAGCTTGTAATGGTTGAGGCTCCAATTTTTTTCCATCACATAGGAATCCCTCCTGCTCTCACCCCCTGCCATTGTGTAAATCTTTCCAACATACAAGTTGATACTCACCTTGTTTGGCTGCATTGTGCGCAGACCTTCCTTAGCCATCAATTCCTTAGGTGGGACTTGAATGTGGATGTTCACTGCATAATAAGACCTCTATCAAATAACTAACAAAACCAAAATTATTTACGTGTTTTTACTGTACACCATGCCCCCATTAAGTTCCAAGCTATTCCCAATTTTATAACAGGATTCCTTCTCCCTGACACCAAGATGAGTTTCTACTGTCCTTTGAAAATCATTCATCTCAGTCTTCAGATTCAGATTCCGAACGATGGGCTAAGGATTGATGTTAAGTTAGAAGGAAGTTTCAGGCAGGTTTGCCTCCATAATGGTGAGGATCTGGAGACTCTATTGCATTCATTATTACAGTATGAATATTAATTAACACACCAGCCCCCCAGAGTTACATTCCAAGCTTCCAGGCTGGAATCTTTTTAACAATAACTGAGGAAAAATGTGCCTTCACAACCCTGACTGCATATATGAGAATGTGCCTGGCTGGTAGACTTCTTCCTGTATGTTCTAGTGAATACACACTGCATCATGCTTCACACTGAGTCTTCTTCATTAGCAGGCTAATTCTGAGTGGGCATTGCCAACGCTCTGTACTATGGGCAGGTTACTGCCTAAAGAATGCAGTCATTACAGGGCAATGAGCCTGTCCAAGAGAGGCAGGGAAATTGGCTCACGCAAGAACACTCATTCCAGGGCATACAGGAGAAAGGGAAATGTGGCAAAACAGAAAAGGGGCAATGAAAGGTGAGAAGCCTCCAGCTGTGGAGAAACAAACATCCCTTGAAGAGGACATCCAAGTGCAACATTGCTGTCAATCAGTGTACCTTGGGATGGTGTATCAGAGGTGTTGCTGCTACCTGCAGATGGATTAAAGGTAATGCCCAATGGAGAATTCTCATGACAAGGTACTCTGCCACATATATCTCCTGCCTCCTGCAAGGAGATTTTAAGCCTTGCGTCTTGGGAGGCAGCGCAATGCTTGCAATGCTGAAGATCACAACAGGATTGAAATTCCTCGTGACTGGCCCCATTCAAAGTGTGACTCAGGACTTGTGTGGCATCTCCCAATCAGTTACCCGCAAGTACATCGAGGGGCATCATACAGCAGAGAATTTGTTGGACCACTGAGGAAGAGCATTCCAGTACTCACTGGACCATGTCTTTATGATAGTGGTTGTTTGATGTACCTACACAACTCCTAGCTGAACAATAGGGTGATAACTTTGCAGAGGGGAGATGAATGAATCACATATCCCCTTAGACAAGGAAGAAAGGAGGCTGATAGAGTGGAGATGCTAAGGGAGGCAACACATACTGCTGCTGAAGAAGCCAAAGCAATAGTGGGTTGCAGCAAACAGGCCTGAGTGAATCTAATACATTTGAAGCTGATTGGCTTTTGATAAACGTATGAGGAAACTCAGAACTATGTGCCAGTGGTTGCTGAGAGGCTTTCTTGCCCTCAATAGAATGTTTGATTTCTACCATTTACACATTAAGCTATTTTGCATCCCAAGAATTTTTTTAACATTATGTCAATGATTACCTGCTCAGTTTCTGGGCCACATCATCAGTAGGGACTTATTCAGGAACACATGGGGTCTATGCATACATTCCTCAAACATCATTGTGCAAGGACCATGCATCTATTGCACAATATAGGAGGTCCTGGACAATGCTTAGTTACTCCTCAAATTCAGAAATATGGCTATAGGTTGCACTGCCCTGAGGCCATGTTCCTCCCTGAGTACAGCAGAGATTGGCTCCAGACATGATTAATATGAAGCACATGCAAGCAACTATGGTAATGAATTCCCTTCAACGTCGGCTATAATAGAAACAGAACCAATCAGAAGTCTCATCAGGTAAAATCAAACCCCAGTATGATCGTACAAAATTGATTATTTTAGTGCAATATTTTGTTGTACATTAGATTGACACATTGCACCCAAAAAAGATTTCAATGTTATGTTATCTTTCTTTTCCTGTTCCCATACCATAGTACTACCCAACACCTGCAGCTGAGCTTGAGAAAGCCTGCTGACTGTGTTGCTGGCTTGCCTTAGGTGACTTTAGCAGGTATCCTCTGGTGGTGCAGGGTTGAGAAGTGCAGGTATAATCTCCTCAGCCTAACCTGATGGAGGTAAGAGTGTCACCAGCAGAGGGAGGCAGAGAAGCAGGTCACCTTTGGAGTGTGCTGAGATGACATTACCTGGATGCCTAACTGTTGACCCTCCTCCCTGATGGTTTGCAAGGGCACCTTCTCACCTCATGAGTGAATGGGACATTCTAAGGTTTTGGAGTAGGTCTGTAGCTCGGGTTGTGGGTGTTGACGTTGGTTGGCTTGCCGAGCTGGTTTGTTGTTTTGCAGACATTTCGTTACCATGCTGGGTAACATCCTCAGTGCAGCCTCTGATGAAGCGTTGGTGTGTTTTCCCGCCTGGTTTTTAAACTCTGGGGTCTGTTGAGATGGATTGCCTCGCGGGGGGAACTGGCCAAACATGTCATCTCCAAAGGCCCAAAAGTGTTCACCAAATGCACTAGCTTCGCTTGGGTCAACCACTCTAAAGAAAAATAACACCCACCCCCACAAAAAAAACAAACATTTACACATAAGCTGACAGCTAGGTCCAAGCCACTACCACTCATGCCACCAAAGTGCCCTCAATAAGTTTTCTTCATTCTCTCCCTCCCACTACATCTTAGTGTACTCCTTGGTTCTGCAGCTGGAGTGGAGATATCCTGCTCAGCTGAAATTAGAGGTTTGAGGGGGAACCCGAGGGAGGCCTGTGTTTGGCAGGGTCAAATATGCCAACGTTATTCTTGTCAGAGGTTTGTTGACCCCCCTCAGCTTTCAAGGGTTAGAGGGAGTCAGGAGACGGTGGAACTGGAGGGCCCACATGGTGGGCTCTATGGTGCCTTGAGTGTAAACTGCTGGGGAACCTCCTGGCACTGGTCTATCTCTTTGTGAGGAGAGCGAGCACCTGGACTGCTGTCTACGATCCCCACCAGCCTCTTGCCATACTTTCAGCCTTGAAGACTAATGGGTGGGTGATGGTGTGTGTTCCTTTCCACAGACCCTGAGGGTTTTGGGCCTGACTCTTCATGATACTCACCAACCCGTCCATTGAAGCAGACAGATAATCACTTGAATTGCTGCACTGATCACTGTCTGGGCAATGAGGGCCACTGTGTCCCAGATGCCTGTCTGCCTCTGCTTCTTTGCCCTGCATATTTAGATGAAGTCCCTGATTGGTGGCTGGTCTCTGACAGCCCTCCGAGTGCTAGTGGCCTGAGGCATTTCTCCCTTGGCCAGCTGCAGAGCTGTCACAGTGCTCCCACACTATCTTCGCCTAAAGTTCCCACTGAGATATCAGCATCTGGGCTGGAAAAGGATGCAGGAGACAGCCTTGCTGGTGTTTCCCCTGAGGCCTTCTTACTCTCGTCTTCAGAGATCCAGGAATTGGTTTTCTGGGGGGTAGTTGGGCATTTCTCTGCACAGTTTGTGGAGATGCTGGCTGCACGTGCAAGAGACAGGCCTTAAATATCTTAAATATACCAACAGTAAAAGTTAATATACCAGAGTATGTGTTGCTTTGTTTGTCGTACATCAAGATTGTAAAATAAGGGTATTTATATTGTCATTAAAAATCAAAACCATAACGACATTTTTGCTCAGGTGTTCATTGTTTTTTTGTTTGCAACAATAACACTACATTCTTCAATTGCTTGCCATTCGAAAATGGGACTGTATCCATCAGGTTTCAATGCAACATTTTACTTGTTTTCAATTCAGGATACCCAAAAGTAAAAGTGGTTTGTCAACTAAAAGTACAATAAGTAAAAATAGACTCACCCCATTTATTAATTGCTTGTAGTTTTATATTGACATTCAGGGGTTTTCATTTTGTGTTTTCAATAAAGTTGCAAATTTTTTCACCTTTGTATGAAGCTGAAATTGTTAATCAACTTAGAATTAATAACTCCATAAAATAAATATATTTTTCCACAAATACGAAAGGTATGCTAAAATGAACTTTACTTTTGCTCAAAGAACTGGCCAAATTCAGAAATACATAGTTCCATCTTTCTCATTTTTAACATATCTCAGGCTAGATTTGAGTTGTAGTCTCTTGATAGAAAGCACTTCTCACTAAGATCGACCTTAATCACTTCTTCTGACAAAAGGCATTTCCTTCAGTAGATTGACTGCTTCCTGTAAATACTGGGCTATTTCCAAGTGACCTGGGCACAACTTCTGGTATTGGACAATCTCCAATTCAAATAGATATTTTTCATGCACACTGAAGTCAAATGATACATAGATGTATTTCACTGTACAAAGTAAGAAAAGTAATAGCTAATCATTACATAATAGAGGGAGAGTGTAAGCAATTGCTTTCTCAGAAAGTACAACATGTGTTTTCTCTTGATTCAGGTGGCAAAGGTAGAATTATATTGAGTGTATGTCTCGTTAAAGTTGGTCTTTAGCCTTAGGTTGGGGATAACCATTGTGTTCACAATCACATACTGTTGCTGATTTGAACTTTCTTCAGACTGATCTACTTGCAGATAGAAACTGTAAGTAACACAGCGGTTAAGTCTGCAAGTTGGCTGTGCTATTATTTTTATTTACAAACTGAGTTGAAAAAATCCAATGAAATGCATTTTGTTTTTCCTCTGAACATGCACTGCAAACATCTTAACTGGCTTGACATGGTAAAATAAATGTTGAACCAGAGATGTACATTTGATATGAAGATTAACTGTAGGGCTGTTTCGAAAAATTTGTTCTTTTACATGACATGGCTGAACATCACCTATAAATAGAACAACAAAAATGGAATTTTTCAGTTTACAGTTAATGAGGACTTACATATTATAGAAGAATGTTGAGGTTGGTTGCCTCGCCGAACTGGTTTGTTGTTCCGCAGATGTTTCGTTACCATGCTTGGTAACATCCTCAGTGCAGCCTCTGATGAAGCGTTGGTGTGCTTTCCCGCCTGGTTTTTAAACTCTGGGGTCCGTTGCGATGGATTGTCTCACTTCCAGGTTTCCTCCGTAGTGGAATGTATATGGGGTCGAGTTCAATGTGTTTATTAATAGCATGCTTCGTGGAGTGCCATGCTTCCAGGAATTCTCGTGCTTGTCTCTGCATAGCCCGTTCCAGGATCTTGATGTTGTCCCAGTCGAAGTCATGGTTCTCCTTGTCCATGTGGATTGAGATGCCCACAACCTGAGCTACAGATCTACTCCAAAACCTTAAATTATAGAAGAATTTTAATTATATTTTTATTTCTTTGAAACTACTGATTCATTTGACAGAAAATTAGAATAATATTTCACTATGGCTAGTAAATTCCTATTGTAATCAATCAAATAGATAAGATTATTTGTTTAATTAAATCTAATAATGTTCCAATTGTGACAAAATCAAATGTAATTGTGGAGTGATCAAGATACAGAATGGGAATAGAGCAATTTACATTTTATTTTACCAATGTGGCAAAGTTGATAACTCATCAATAATAAAAGTATGGGGTGCATAATCATGAATTTCCTAAAATGCAGAATAAACCAAAGGTTCCATTTTATTTTCAATTTCTTGTTTTTTTTGAACATTCAGTTACTGTGTGAATAACATTTGTTGATACATACTCCGTCTATTGCCACAATCTTTGGAGCACTAAAAGCACACCAACAATCGTTATATATTAATCAATCAAACCCATTTTGTGGCTCATTTATGCTTGCTGGAAGTGACATGCATGTATATATATGTTGCTACATTACTTACTACTTCTTACTCCAATTATACAATTGATGTGGGACTATTTTGGTTATCAAAGTATGGGTCAAATTTATTTTTTTCTTTTGTTTCAGTGAGGTTTATTGCATGTATCAGATCCTTTAAAACTGACCGCTGTTGTATGAATCGGCTGTTATATCCTCCTCCAGATATAATCAGGTGCCATTTTGACAACCTAACGAGACTTGTATAAGCGCATATAAACTTCAAAGCCTCATGAATTGCACTGAGAGAATATTGACATGTTGACCTCCAGCAGACAGCCATTACTGAGTGTCTATTTATATCTCATTACTGAATGTCCATTATGTCTCCACACAAAGAGGAGTAATCTAACAAAATGCTCAGGTCTTATATACATTATTCTCTTCCCACTTAAAAAAAGAATTAACTGGGACAAGAATTTGTAAAACAGTCTATATGCAGAACAGTCTATATGCAGAATACAGGATGACTGATCAACATCAACATTTTACTGTTGGATTGCATATTTACCTTTACTGTAAATACAGAACAACTTATATAACCAGTACACCCAGAGTAACTTATGTGTAAACAAAATCGTTTTTCCTTGATGCCAGTATGCTTTTAACTAAAATATCATCATTTAAAAGAATACCTTGTTTCTTGAATAATGCTGCAATGAGAGAAATATTGCTAGGCAAACACAAGAATGCCAAATTTCAAATGAGCTCAGCAGTTTAAATTACAGGAGAAAAAGGAGATGACTGTTTGGCAAATCTTATTGGGGGAGGTATTTCCCAAGAGAAAACTCTAGGGAACTAAGACTCTCCATGCACCCAGATTATTCAAATAAATGTGCAGAGCTTGAACATTTGCCCTTTGTTTTCAATGTCATGTATGTCATTCAGTTAACAAGGATATATGAGACACATTATTAGCTCGATTGATGATCGTAAACTGGTTGTTAGTGCAATTTTTAGTGTACCGGGATTGTGTAGCAATTGCTGTGCAATTGCGGAATCACATCCAATAGTAGACGATTTGTGTTTTACAAGCGTGGACTGGTTATGTATGGTTTGTATTTGCCTATTATGTATAACTGAATGAATGTTCTGGTTGATTCAATTCCCTAATCACAGGGACATATGCCTATGTACCTGACATTGTTCCAACATTGAAATTTGTCCATGTAGTTGCTCAGTTGTTGAATGCCTTAAGTCCAAAAAGACATTCTTCCTAACACACAAGGTAGTGGCCAGCAGAGTCCTTACAGGGCTTTGAGTTCAACTGCAATATTTGAATTTGCTGCACTGCGAGTGATCTGGGACAATGTTCTTTACAATGCATAGAAGGAAGGACCAGCTGAGCCTGCAAGTTCAACCATGTCCCACAGACTGTCAAGTGCAACATTGGACCTTAACATGAATATTCAATGAAAGGTCAACACAAAAACACAATTTCTTTCCTAAATCATGTTCTCTTATGCGAAACTAATATGTCTGTTATCTCTCCTTCTGAGTTATCAAAGTATCAATGGCAAAACTAAATTGTGAAACTCTGCCTTTCTTTTTCACTGTGGAAGCTGAAATGATCTATTCAGCAGTGCTATTCTCATCTACCATGTGCTGTTTGCAATGAACACTGACTGAGTACACTTTTGAGCTTCCTGCTCAATATCATCAACTTCTGTTTGCATATCTATCACATGCACTTGCAGGGATTTATAGACCCCTGAATTTGCTTTCAATCTACTATGATTTCAACCTGAGGCAGGGCTAAAACCTAGAGTTTTACCAGAGCCTGAAGGAAATTTGTTTCTTCTTTTCCTGCACTTTGTCTGGATTTGACCAACTTCCTCACAGGCTTTGACTTGAAATGAGAGCATTTAAATGTTTTTTGATAATGGAGCAAAAGTAGCATCTAAATTTCTGACTGAGTCTGTGAACTGGGCTTCTGTCTGGTGGATCTCAGTGTATTCACAGCAGGCAGTGGTTATTTTAGAAGTTTTAGTTTTAGTTTAGTTTTTGCCTCCCAATAAAGCTGGCAATAGAAAGGCAACGGAGAGGGCAATGTATTAAAAAGTGATACCTTGCAAAATTCTCCAATGAGCATGACTTAGATATTTCCTGTTAAAACATTGAGCACCGTGCTTTTAAACAAGGGTGCAATTGTATTGTGAGATAACAAAGTGTTGAGCTGGATGAACACAGCAGGCCAAGCAGCATCAGAGAAGCAAGAAGGCTGACATTTCAGGCCTAGACCCTTCTTCACCTGAAATGTCAGCCTTCCTGCTCCTCTGATGCTGCTTGGCCTGCTGTGTTCATCCAACTCTA
This sequence comes from Rhincodon typus, assembly GCF_021869965.1. NCBI lineage: Eukaryota > Metazoa > Chordata > Chondrichthyes > Orectolobiformes > Rhincodontidae > Rhincodon > Rhincodon typus. Next base: position 42,284,186 of record NC_063340.1, on the reverse strand, counting down.
CACCTTGTTATCTCAGATTCTCCAGCATCTGCAGTTCCTACTATCTCTGATGCAATTACATTGTGAAGCTTTCAGAATACAAGTTTTTTCTTCAGTTGAATAGAATTTTTTTTTGGCTTGGAAATGTATTTAATACCACAAAATTGCAAAATAGATAGGGATGAGTAAGACCCTGACCCACTCTGATCTCAATCTGACTCCAGACCACAACAATGTGGTTGATGCTTATTTGTTCTCTGCCTAGCAAGTCACTCATTCCCAGGAACTGAAGGGATGGCAGCAAGTGCTGGTTTTGTTGGTGATACCCACCTCCCTAGAACAATGAAAACACATGGATGAAGCTTTTGTCATGGCTGCAGACCAGTTGAAAGTTGCAAAAATGTAAACCTTTCCTGTTGGTGGATTTGTGTGGGCATTTACTGGTTGACTCAATGGCCACATGGGTGCAATTGTTCATATCCTGCACCTGGGGAATCCAGTGGTGCTGGCAACATTATTATGCCTCACTCGTTTTTTGTGGAGGAAATCAAGCCCCAGAGAATTCCAAAAGTTCACAACCCACTGAATAAAAATAATTCTTCTCAGCTCGGAGCTAAGTAGCATCTCCCTTATTTTGAAATTGTGCTCCCTGGTTCTAGACTCCCCAATCAGGGAAAAATCCTATCTGCACCCAACCTGTCTATCCCTTTAAGTATTTTGTATGTTTCAATGAGATCAGCTCTCATTCTTTGAACCTCCAGAGAATACAAGCCCAGTTTGCCTAATTTCTCTTTATAGGACAGTCCTGCCATCCTGGGAACAAGTCTGATCAACCTTCATATCACTGCCTTTATTGCAATAATATCTTTCCAGAGACAAGAAGATCAAAACTGCGCACAATATTCCAGGTATGGTCTCACCAAGTTCCTATATAATTGAAGCAAGACCTCATTACTCCTGTACTCAAATCCTTTTGCAATAAAGGCTAATATTCCCTTATACATCTATAGCCCTTTATACATCTACAGTTTCCAAGCTCTCACCATTTAAGAGATACTTTGCACATCTGTTTCTTTTACCAAAGGGGATAACCTTATATTTTTATACATTATATTCCATTTATCTGCAAGGCCATGTCTGTAAATGTATGGTTCAGCTATGACAAAGATGGCTTCAGTGACCTGTGTGATTCAGTATTTGTTTTTCCATTTGCGAGATGCCACAAATATACAAAGCTGATCCCTGGAAGAAGCCAAAGCAAAAGCATTAAAGGCCATTGCGACTTGATGGTTACCGCGAGAGTACAAGTTTTCAGCAAATACGGCACAAATGTTTGGTCTCATCTAGCTGGTGAGATACAGACTCCTGCAACTGATTCATGACAATCTCCAGGTGTTTCTGACTCACTGTTAGATTTTGTTGAGGGTATAATCTTTGTGACCTTCCTACCCCTCATTCCTCCTAATACCCTTTAGCTGCTTGAAGGTTCGCCCTTCCTGCACGTGATGTTTCACCTCATCGTTCTGGACTCAAAATCTGACAGCTACGCCTCTAATGTGAATTGTAGCCTTCCTGCATGGTGAGTGATCACCCAACTGTCTTTGGTGACTTTGTCCTAGCTATGATGTCAGGGAGTGCTGAGCCTTTAGTGCCTGGCACTGAGTATCCACTCTCCCTGCCATCTGTGCAGTATAAAGGGCACCTCTATATCATAGGAGACCCCTTCCATCCCACAATACATTATGAGATTAGGGTGAAGACATGGACCACTCTTTATCCACCTTTCTTCAGCTGATGTCTCTGAAACTGTGGTAAACTGTGCATTCCTTCAAAAATTTAAACACCCAACCTTGACAAGATCTCAACAAGCTTTTAAATCATTTTAATTAGCCTCTTTTGGGAGGAGAGAAGGATTCAAGTCACTGCTGTCATGAACATTGTCTATGGCAGGGGCTTCATTCTGTAATTGACACACACTCAGTGTGTCATTTTCAAGGTCTACCAGCCCTGATCTTATCTTTGGAATGGGCCCCAGAATTTCAGCCCATAATTCCTGCTGACTCCTCAGCATCACTGAGCTACTGTTTTTTACTTGAGCTAAATTAAGGCCTAACCTGCCTGTTCAGATGGATCTTATTCTGCTTAATATTTATCCTTCACCAGAAAACAATTAGTCAATTGTTCATCTGATTTACTGTGAGGGCTCTTGTGGTACAATGGTAGTGACCCTACCCCAGGGGAAGAAGAGTTCAGGTTCAAGTCCCACCTACTCCAGAGGTGTGTAATAGTGTTTTTGAACTGGTGGATTAAATATATTTGATTTGATTGCCATGTTTGCTCTTTTTCAAAGTAATGACAATACTATCAAAGTAACTCATGCTTTATGCTTTATGATTTTAAAACCATTATATGTGGAAGTACAATTCTTCCTTTTCTACATCAAGGTTTTAACACTGTATTTGTATTCCTCTTAATTTATTTGTCCAACAAACAGGTAAATAACAAGATCCTTTGCTGCTATACTATTTCCCTTTACCGCTGTGACCAAACTGATGATAATACAAAAAGGAGTGGTGAGGCGGTTGGGGTTCGGGACGGTTGTAGGACTTTGAATAGAATTTTCCTCTTCCATATGTATGTGCCAGGATCATTTATGAGCAAGTTATGCATCCAGCCTGTGTTTTCTTATTAATTAAAATCAGTGCATGGGAATTCTCAATTTCTAAACATAGACTCCCAAATCACTCCAAGAATGTAGAAATTGTATATTTTTACTGGCCTGATAAGAGCATTGTACAGTTAAGAAATTTTTTAAACACTTATTATTTTGGCTATATAATTTAATGCTCCATTTGTTTTGATAGTTGCTGCTACATTACAGCCAAATATTTTAAGCCCCACATCTCTTTCAACTTCACCATTGCTAGTAATGACTACCCTTTCATTTCTTCTTTCAATGGGCTGAAACATCATCTGCTACCTTTCTATCTATATGTACATTTTATCTAACTCAACTTTTAGCTTTCATGCTGCCTCTTAAGTTCAACTGACCTCTAAATTGATATTACCCTATGACCTGAAGTTGTTAATATTAGCGAGAGATGGAAGATGTCCTTTGGGCAGTCATAACTTATCATAGTTCTAAATATGAGGTTTAAAAGTTTTGTTTTGTGGCTGTGTCTTTAATTTGGAATCAAATAAAGAGGGTACATATGACTTGTTCTGAAGTCCACCTGCATGATATGGCTGTTAAAGATTGAAAAGAGATCTATTTGTTTTTAAGCAAAAAAGGTATATGCTGTTTACACTTGGGACAATGGCAGCACCATTTTTCCGAGTGTTTACAATGGTTACACTGCTTGTTTTCAATGTTCCACAACATGTTGAGAATTTTGGCTGGCAAACAATTAAGCTTTAAACTGTTCATTTATTTACAAGGTAAAAGAGAAATGGCTCTCAAGAATTGTTAAGCAGCATTTCTCCCTGGCTACAAGGCCCATGTGGTTTGTTTACCATATAAATGAGAGGGTTTTTATAATGTCTCTGAAAACCCACAAGGCAGTCTTTCAGGATCCAGGAGATAGAGAAAAGCTAGAAGCTGAAAGCCTCTATGGTACACTGCACTGAAATATGGGTAGGAGTTTGAGTTGAGATTGTGAAGATCAAATTTGGAAGGATTTAAAATGAGGTTGGAAGATTTGCCTAACCTGTGCCTGGGGCAGAATTTCCATTATAAAAATACCTCACAGTGAAAGACAGTTCTGAGATTTACATTTACGAGGATGGGAAAGTTAAAAAAATGAAAATAAAGTCTTAACAACTCTGAATCAATTCGAATTTGTTCCAAGAGAATTGAATGTCTACATAAGGAACAGTGTAGTGTATAATTGTGAAGTGGTGTTTGCAATTATGTTAAGAAAAGAAAACAGGCAAAGTTCTTTTTTAGTAGTTTAAAGTATAAGTTGCTGATACAAATAGTGTTCAGTCAATTTTGCTGCTAGTTTGCTTGTTACAACAAAGGTTTAAAAAGATGAAATCTTGCTGTGTCATCCTTTCAGGTATTATCTAGTAGTTTCAATCTTTTTGTTTTGAAAGTAATTGGTCTGTGTGGGGAGTGTAACATCTTGGTCTGTAATATAACTCTCCCGAGAAGAACCTGCTGCTTCTTATGGTCCAGCCAATTTCTTAATCATTTGGAAAGTTTATTATTAAGTTGCTGCTGATTTACTTAAAGGTACAAGCATTCTCTGTGCTACTTTGCCAAAGGCAGTTTGGAGATGTTGGTGTACTGCAATGTGAAGCTACACACCATCCACTTGTGATGTCGCTTCCTCAAAATAAAAGTCGAGATGATTTGTTCAGCAGGATCTTTTCTCATTTTCATTCCATAAGTATGAAGTCATTGATGCAACAGATTATTAACAGTGCTTTTGGATGGAGAAGTATTTAAGTCACAATGACATAATCACATGTTTATTTCACTTAATTTATCTTAATATTATTTGTTTAAAGGCAAATCGTTCCTGATTCCCATGTTTGCTCCTTCCATTCCTTACTGAGTAATGATGCTGTTCTCCTATTATGTGCACATCTGGCCACAAGCATCTTTAGTTGCCCTGAACCATTATATATTTATATATAAAAGGTTACACAATATTTTTAATGTGCCCTAAAGGATCTCATAAGATTTATTTCAAACATCTGTAAGGACCATATAGATTGGCCCCCAGGATATTTTTGGTAACAGATGGGCCTATTTTGCTCTATAGAGGATCCCTGGTATTTGCTGAACAGCATGTTACTTTTTTGTGCAACTAGGTGATTCATTTTTATTTATGTTTCCAGGAAACATTATTATTTAATTTTGATTCATTTCAAGTCACTTTGGTTTATTGTATGAAAAAAAAAGTGTTGATTAATAATATGATTAGAATACAAAATGCTATTTAAAATAACAATAGCATTGGGTAATATTGTAATTTCTGTGGTGTAGTTTAAAATAAGATGCTGCACTGACCATGGTCATAACCCTCACCATCTAACAATTTAGTATCGGCAGCTGGGGAAATACTACATGCCTAAATGCAGCTCACTTGGATCAATATAAATTATCGTCATGTTTAAACTACTAAAACCCTATTAAGATACATAGGAATGATTGAATAAGTTACATTAAAAGCAATATCATGAATTTCTATTCTTCTATTGCCACATCAATTTAATAGTACCAACCTAATTATAAACAGTACTCAAGTTTTAAGTAGATATTTTTAGCTGAAAGAATTAATATGTGAGGTTACAAAGGTAGCTTAATTATACCACAGTAACCCAATGTTAGTTGCAATGTACCCATAACATGGCAATCTTATGATCAATCTCCAAAACTGCCTTCAAATCCAAATAAAGTTAATACCTGAGTAGACACATTTATACCTTTGAATAACCAGCCTCTGGATATATTGAAAGTTTAGTCAGTTTATCTCATAAGGGTAAGAGATTTGAGGTTTGAGATTTTATTCAATCATATCCCACCAAGCTGGTATTACAATTTTAATAGTTTGTCCCGCTTTGAGTAGCCAGCCTGATGAATCTTTACCTGTTGTGATAGTTCAGCCTTCTTCCAATGTTTGCTCTCACTTTGAAGCACTTCTGTTCCTCTTCACAGAAACTACATCAAGTGATGCAGTTATTTACCTGAATTTCATTAAACTTTCCATCTCTCAATATAAATTCTGTCTTTGCCTTCTATGGTCACATTTTTGTTTTTGGGTCAAAACATCATATTTTACACATTTAATTCTCCAAAGTAAAGCTGTTACAATTTTCACAAACTATGTTATACATCTTTTTTGCATAAATGTCTTATTTGCTACTGCCGCCTTATATGGATGTGAAGTATTTAGAGTGGTCACAAATATAATTACTTGTGAGAAGCCGGGTTTGCTAATCAGTGGCGTATTTCTCATTCTGGTCTTAAGTGATAGTGTTAAGACAATTCCTGATTTATTTGCAAAGTTATTTTCATGTTGTCTGTAAATAATGATGCAGTATAAGACAAAGGTTAGATCTCTTGGTCTAACAAAATATAGCCCTCCATAAAACCTTGACAAGTCTGGATGTGCTGAACTCCAGCAACTAATTAGAAACAGATGCTAACATTGAAAGATCCTTTGTCTTCACAGTTTGTCTTTGAGTAGCCATAGATCTTTGTATTAACTCTTTCTATTTACAACAGTGCAGCAGGATTGTTGCAAACATCACATTTAAGACGCCTTTTGAGAATGATTACATCAATTTCTAAGTACTTTTCCTACACGTTCTCATAACTAGTGCGTTCGAGTGCCAAATCACAGGGATATCTTACTCCTTTCAGATTCAGTTCAGTAAAACACCCATCTCCAGTTCTCCAAGTTCATACTTGCTGTGAGTTCCCTCTCTTCCTCAAAGTTTTACCTGGCATGCCTTTCCATTTAATTCAGTCAAGCTGATACTGTTCTTTCAAAATGGTCTTCCCTCTTTCCGTTATGAAGGAGTTTGTGATAAATCTCTTTCCCTTCCTACTTATCGTTTGTCAGTTGCCAGTCTGTGTCCCTAGTGCCTTTTAATTAGCACTGGTTCTTTCATTTTCTATCCGAACACCAATTACTAATAGCCAGTATTATCCCCCTAATTTTGCAGATTCACCACTTTCAACCTTTGTCCTCTTCTCTCTCGTTCACTAACATCGTTGTCCCATTCATTCAATCCTTTTCTTCCCTGTCAATGCCATCTATTTGTTCCTTTCATTTCTGTTTTTTTAGATTATTTCTTTAAATTTCCTCAAGTCTCCCTTCATTGTATTAATTTATCCCCATTCATTGTCACTCCTTTTCCTGTGTCTCCTTCCTTTGTTATCTATTCCCCACTGTGCATACATTTCGACTTCCACCCCTATTTGACTTCTATTGCCCTTGTTTGGTTGCTGTTCCTTCTCAATGCGTTTGTAGACTGTAGGTAGAAACTTACAACTTATGTTGGCCTGAGATTATCCATTTTGGTGTTAAATTGTGGCAGTAAGCATCTTGGCTGGCATTACATCTGCTAATGTCCAAGGTGAATTACATGATTCTCACCCCATTACTTGTGCAAGCGAGATGTTGCGTGAGTGGCTCAGCAAATCACATTGGATGAGTGAGAATGTAGTCCTCAGCTCCGGTGGGACTCCCCAGGGTAATAATTTCTGGTACTCTTTTTAAAGGCTAGCTAGACACCAGCTCTCACTTAGCCTGTGGAGGGTCACTGCCAACCCCAGTGAACACCTGTCATAAGAAGCTAATGCTTACTCATCATTTTAGTGACATTTGGTTACAGGAACTACTGGTTAGAATAAGGGACAAAAGGGAGGTTCCATTTGTGGGAGATGGCAAAGGAGGCCATCTTATCAAATTGTCCAGCCTGGACCAAGATACAGCACAGGTCAATGCCAATGCCCCTCATGAATGCACCTGGCATCTGAGTTGCAAGAAAATGAATAATCTCTGGCACTCCGATAGGGTAAGTGGCATTATCCTGTGTGAGCCCACATTCACAGGTGCATCCCTCAGTCTAACTCTGCCAATGCACAGGCATATCACACAGTCAAGCTTCAGCATCATATGCATGATACACACTCAAATCATTGTTCTCAAACTATTAACCCTTCCTGGGTTTTGCACCTCCTACTCACTGGGGATGGTTCACCATCTCGTATGGTTACGCATGCGCTCAAATTGATCCAGCACCCAATGCCATCACATTCAATCCTTCTCTTATTGCAGGAAAAGCTGGTGTACAAACACATAGAGAGGGCCAAGACTGGTGGCAAGGAGCTGGACATAACTATCCTCATCCCTCTGAGCTAAGGCCAAGACCGGGACCATTCCTGTGGGGATGAGAAGACAGGAATGGACTAGTAACACAAAAAAACATTACATTGTGCTCTTGTTGGATGTGCCCAAAAGCACACACATTGATCTGCGTAAGCCTTCGTGCTTCTTCACCAACTGATTCTTGCTCTTCTCTTCTGTAGGCACTAATGGCACACAGGAGACAGATGAGTAAAAGAGGCTGCAACCTGATCCCTTTGAGGTTAGCACAGCCTCGGAGGAGGAAGCCTGTGAACCCTCAGAGGATGCACCAGCAAAGTATTCGCCTGCACCCTCCACCAGTACAGAGACAATCACCTTGATGGGTACCCTGGTTAGATTAGATTCAGAGACACAATCTGGTGACCATCATATCACTGTGTTTTTCTTTTCCCTAGAGCTTGAGATCTGGTGACATGTTTTGACATTGAGTTTATAACTTGGGGGAGTTTGTAGTTCTGGAGTGCATGGAGATGTGAAAGTGTGGATGTGATTGTGAAGTGCACCTGCGTACGTTTTAAAACATGTAAATTTAAGTTGCAGATCTAGGTAAAGTAATTAACACTGGAATTTTATCATATCATTATGACTCTTCCAGATAAAAGAAAAGAGCGACAGTGAAATACAAATTGTTTGAAGGATTGTGAAGTCATTGTGCTTTGTTTCTTTAAGGAGCTATTAATGGTCTTAAAAAAACTGTGAGATTTTGCTTGGTGTCAGAATTGTAAATATTTTCTTGTGAGAGGTTGCCTCTTAGTTTTTATTTGTAGTTGTGTAAAAGCCAATTGAAGAAAGACAAATGAAGACAAACCAGGAAATTTATTACCAGTTTTTCTTAAAATGATGTACTATTGATTTTATATTTAATTTAAGGAAATAGTTTTAGATAAATGGTTAAGTTCAGAATTTTTAAGATTGGAATTTAATTTTTTGGCCAGCGTGAACTTCCAAATATTATTTTAACATGTGGGTTAACCTTTAACTCTGGATAATAAGGTTTGCTCATATTAAGTATTTATTGCTGTGAATTGGTACTTTAAGGAAAGTAAGGAGAACTTGGAATTTATGACATCGGAAGGGTAATTTTCTTTGAACAAAAACTATCTGAAGATATGTTCTGAAATCTGAGAAAGCTGACATCAACAAGTTTGAAACAAAAAGAAAGTAAAATCCAACAAGGGATGTAGATTTTTCCTGTGTTCAGGAAGAGATATACAGACAAAGCTTTTCTTTTTGTCTGAAAGAAAGAGGGGGTGATGATGTAATTATGTCCAAGAAATTTTGCCCCACTTCTTTAAACAAGCAGAGAATTAGCTGCTTGACTGAAGTTGACTGCACAGCTCTTAGAACTAATAATGTCCAATATGTTCTAAAGAATTAAATTTCTGAATTGTCAGATGTGGCTGATTAATCAATGCATTCTGCCTGAAGTGGGATGGATAGATTTTTTTTTGTCCCTGAGATAACTGCAGATGCAACAATTTTTTCAGCAGTTTCAAAAATTTCCGAATCTGTATACAGAATTTCAACATCATAGCACAATGATGGACTAAAAGACTTTGATCTTTTGAAGGGGAATCATCCATACCAATCCAAGCCATTTGTTAACAATTTATTATAATTGAAACAATATTGTTGGCATCGCATTGCATTGCAAATCAGCCGTCCAGCCAACTGAGCTTAGCTGACCCAAACCAGGTTTGGTCACCATGAAGGTCCCACCTTCTCAACCTCTCCCCTCATAAGAAGCTCGATAACCCTCAGGTTAAACCACCACCAGTTATCTCTATCAAAAGAGAACAGCCGTATGGTCCTCTGGGACTATGTTATTGGAAAGTGACACAGATTAGGAGCCATGAATTCAGTTTACTTGAAAATCTCATACAGGTTTATTTAACAGCTCAGACTACAACTTGTAGATACAGGTAACTACGTATGAAGTACACAACTATGTATGAAGTCAATTGCTTGCACTTTTATAAGAAGTCATTGTGGCATAGGTGGTGCACTGGTCAGTGATTAACATTATACGATTTCCAATAGTTTGTGATCGATTTCCACGATGAATTGCTTACTGAGTATTTACGTGTGGAAACTTTTGATACTGAATATTAGAGCAAGTATTTCATTTTCTATATTGAAATACTTGGATTGATTTTGTAATACACTTTTGGATTTAAATGTTTTGCCATGTTGAATTATACATGCCATTTTCTGAGATGCATGCTTTTGAAATAGTTTCTTAGAGCAGCATGTCCTGGAACTGACCAGAAAGCAGGACTTGGTATTGTGTAATCTGACTGGATTAATTAATGACTTCATAGTAATGACACCTGAAGAATTTTTCTACAAGTTTGATAAAGAGAAGAATGAATCCCAGACTAATATTTTAAAGATAAAAACTTAAAAACAGGGCAACCACGTGGGCATGAAAACCGAGCTAGCTGAAGAGAACTGGGATATTAGGCCAGGACATAGATCAGTAGAGAAGATGGCAGGCATTCAAAGGGATAATTAAGAATACTCAGAATAATTATATTTCTATATAAAGAAAAATTTTAAGGGAGGATCCACCATCCATGATTAACTAAAGAAGTTGAGGAACCCATCAAACTTAAGGGAAAAGCATGTAATTGCACAGAGGTAAGTGGTAGGTCAGTTGAATGGTCAGAACACAAAGAACAGCAGGAAATGACTAAAAGACTAATCAGAACTAATAAATTACAAAATGAGAGGAAGCTGGCTTGAAATGTAAAAACAGATAGCAAGAGTTTCTATGGATGTCTAAAAAGGGAGAAAGAAAAATCAGCTTAGTAAAACGAGCATTGGTCCTCTGAGGGATAGGAATAGATATAATAATAGATATTATATGATTAATCAATAGGTTCTAACTGGGCACATGGGAAATCTCAAGGTAATTGGGAAGGGTCAACATGGTTTTGTGAAAAGGAATTCCTGTTTAACCAATTTATTGAAATTTTTGAGGAAATAACATATACTGTGAATAATAGGGAGCCTGTTGATGTCCTGTACTTGGATTTCCAGAAGTCATTTGACAAGGTTCCACATAAAAAGAAAGTAGTTACTCATGATATGTGCAGTGTCATAGTAGCATGAATAGAAGATTGGCTGGCTGGTAGAAAGCAGAGTATGCATAAATGGGTCTGTCTCAGATTGGCATCATGTGACAAGTGTTATCTTGCAGGAGACTGTGCTAGGCCCTTGACATTTTACAAATTATATCAATAACTCAGATAAGAGGATTGCAGGCCTGGTGGCTAAATCTACAGATGACACAAAAATAGGTAGGAAGGTGTTTTGAAAAGATGACATAACAATGGTGCAAACTGAAATATATAGGTTAAGTGAGTGGGCAAAAAAATCCAGCAGATGTGGGAAATGAGAAGTTGTTCACTTGGCAGGAAGAAAATAAATGTAGAATATTACTTAAATGGAAAATGACTGCAGAATTCTGAGCTGCAGAGAGACTTAGGTGTTCAAATGCATGCTTCACAAAAGGTTAGTATGCAGGTACAGCACATAATAAGGAAGGCTACTGTGAGTCCAGCTTATTATGAGAGGAATTGAACATAAAAGTATGCTTCAGTTCTAGAGGGCATTAGTGAGATCACATCTTGAATACAGTGCACAGTTTCGGTTCTCTTATTTAAAGAGAAAATGGATAAAGGAAGGGTGTAAATGCATCAGAAATAGTTCAGAAGAAGCCTACCAGACTGATACCTGAATGGGTGGTTTGTCTTCGGAGGAAAGATTGGACAGGATGGGCTAATTTTCACTAGAGTTCAGAAGAGACAAAGGGTGAATTGTTTGGAGTTTGTAAGATTCTGAATTGTCTTGACAAGGTGGACGTGGAAAGGCCATTTATTCTTATGGGTAAGTCCAAAACTAGGGGATGTTGTTTTAAAATTAAGGTTTACCCTTTTAGGACAGGGATGAGTGAAGTTTGTTCTCTCAGAGGGTGTGTGACTTTGAAACACTCTGCCTCAGAAGGGAGTTGAGATCGAGCCATTGGATATTTTTAAGGCAGAGGTCGATAAGTTCTTGTTAGGCAAGCATGATTGGGGACAGATGGAAATGTCAAATTTGGAACCAAAACAGATCAGATTTTATTAAATGACAGAGCCCCCTTGAAGGGCCAAATGGTCTACCTCATCTCCCAAATCATACGTTTGGATGTTTCATTGACTTCCTGGATTGTTTTCTTCCTTGTGCTATAGCACTGTACACATATTGGCTTACAACACTTGTTCGAGGTATTCAAACATGTATTAAGAGTTCCCCTGCCACATAAATGATACATCTTTAATTAACACGATAGTTATGTTAATGACAATACTTGATTGAAAAAGTTTTGTCTGCATGATACTAGGAAGTTAAAATCTCTGAGACAATTTTTGCTGGTCTTTTTTTGTCTTGGGGAGTATGCTGTGCATCTTCGACTTTGCCTGAATCAGGGAGGACATAGCAATGGATCCCATAATCTGAATGGATAGAGCCAGTAAAGTTGATTTCATCTAATTTACCTGGTGTCCCAACTGTTGGTGCTGAGCCCTTCATGATGAATTGCTGCCAACAGTAAGTCCAGATTTTTGCAATGCTCTTCTTTGGTTTTGCCTATCATTACAATATCATTGGCAGTACACATACATACAGGAATACGTTCCTTAATTCTATCCATATGCTGCTAGGACAGATCTTGACTCACAGATAGACCAAAAGATAGAGTCTGAAATCAATATCTTCCAAATAATGGGCTGAAGGTATTGATTTATAGAGTCATAGAGTCATGTAGTGCAGAAACAGACTCTTTGGTCCAACTCTTCTGCGCCAGCCAGACATCTCAATTTGACCTAATCCCATTTGGCTGATATCCCTCTAAACCCTTCCTATTCATATACCCATTTAGATGCCTTTTAAAAGTTGTAATTGTACCTGTCTCCACCATTTCCTCTGGCAGCTCATTTCACACACGCTCCCCCCTCTGCGTGAAAAAGTTGCTCCTCAGGTCCTTTTTAAATCTTCCTAAGATACCTTTGGCAAGTGAATTCCTCAATATCCATATTTAGTGCTCAGTTTGAAGGTGAATGTGGCTCCTGTGAAGTTGGGATTCAATTCCTCTCACACTGGAATATGTTTTGGGGATCTCTTGAGAGAAAGGTTGATAGTTCTGGGGTACAAACATATTCTGATAGTGCTATCTTTCTTTCCATGTACGTAATGGAACTGTCTATGTATTGTTGGAAATGAAGGATAACATTCCACATCATCCAGCTCACTCATAAGCTTCTATTATGTCTGAATACTGTGTTTTCTGAAGGCCAATTGATGGCTTTACATTTCCCTGAGGTGCAAAACAACATCACATTGGAAGTTTCCTATGGTGTCACATCTAATTGGACATATTTCTGGACTGGCTTCTTCTGCTGCATTTGATATTTTGGTGATCTCATGAATGGTCACAATATTTAGATTCTTGCACATTATTAATCCTGCTAAAGCAAGTGCACTAATGTTGACCAGGTGAAATATTTATAGAGTTCATGCAGAATTGCCTTTACTGCATTTAGTCAATGTACCAATGTAGGGGATTGGCGTCCCATTCTATACAGTTAATTTTGTTGTTGTACATTGTATCATTGACTTCTAATGATCCAGTTTCATATCCTTGAGGACCCTGACTACTAGGATGTTAGCAGTAGCTTTTATGTCAACTTTGGCTTTGAGTGTGTGTTTGCCAATTTTCTTTGGGCACATGATGTTAATAGTCGCAAAACCTTCCAGCTGTTTGACTTAAGCTACACAATGTGCAACATTCACTATATAGAAAGCCTGTTCATCTTCTGGTTGAATGTTCTTCCGCTCTAAATCCTCACCCAGGTGAGTCTTGCTGCTCTTGTATGTGCTTGCACTTCTGCATGTTTGTGACATTCTGTTTGTTGTGGGTCATGGTGAGAAACCTCCAGAAGCATATTTTCCTGGGTGGAATATGCTGGTATTGAAGATTGTGTGTTATGGGTGCCCTACACATCTACAAGTATGATAGAAGCCAAACTGCTCATGTTGCTTCTGTTCATGGTCCACATTGAAATCATTTGTTGGAGAGTTTCAGTTGTACAGCTTGAAAGGTACTGATTATTGGGAAAATTCAGTGCTGTAATGACCTTACTTCCAAACGCAGGATCTTTACTTTAAATTGACATAGTATTACTTAGAATATGCTGATGTGCATTTTGCCTTCAGCAGGATAATTTTATCTCCTATGGCAATGCTTTTGATATGATATATTATATATAACATGTTATGATATAACAACAATATAACTTAAGAAACTGAGATGTGGATAACATGAAAGCTCCAACAGGCATTAGTCACTGTTGATCAATATATCCAAATATTACATTCAAAGACGCTTCCACATCACGCTAATAGTGAGCTGTTTGGTTACAAAGACAAATATGCTTTCATCAACATGCAGTGCTTCAAGTGACCTGAGTTAAGATGGAATATGTAATCTTTAGATCCTCAGGTCATATGCTGTGATATAGCAATGATATCATGAACATGTCTCTTAAAGATATATTTACATACTAACTGTGAGACATAATATGACTCAGGAACAGATCATTTGGCCCAACCAGCCTGTATCTGAGTGTCTTCCCATCTTTCCTCATCGAAATCTATCATTGCAGTCCTTTCACCCTTCTCACTCAGCTGTCTGCATAGTTTCTCATTAAATGCATCAATATTCGCTGCAACCTCTTACTGTGGTGGTGAGTTCTACATTCTCACTACTCTTTGGGTAAAACATTTTCTGATGAATTTTCCATTGGGTTTCTTGATGACTATCTAATGACCTCTGGTTATGCTTTTCTCCACAAGCATAAACATTCTGTTTGTATCCTCTCAACTAAGACCTTCCATAATTTCAATACTCACTATTAGGACATTGTTCAGCCGTTTCCCAAGAGAAACTGACACAATCTGCTCACTCTTTTCTACACGTTTCTGGTATAATCTTTAAAAGTCTTCTCTGCACCCTTTCCATTTCCTTTATATCCTTTTGGTTTATTTCATTTGCAGATCTTCCAGTGTAAACTGATGCAATTTCGTAACAAAGCTTTGTCTGGCTAAACTTTATTAAGCATTGCTCTGTGACAAGCTTCACACAGCTGGGCCTTATACAGCAGGATCTTATAGCAGTGTAACTGTGGCACATATTACTGAGTCTCAGATAGTCTTGATATTGACATTATACATTCTGCACCACTGTGTTATGAATCTGAATTTTAACTCTCAAAAATACAGAGTATGTTAAGAGTTTAAAAAAATTCTCAAGCCTGATCCCAACTCGGTTCCAACCTGCTTCTGGGAGGCAGGACAATGGGAGGCCAGTCAACTTGCTGTCATGGGATGGGCGAGCTATACAACTATGTAAATCAGGTTGGCAGTTTCAGATTTAATCTGTATTATGGGTTTAACCCTGGCTGACCAGGCTAACCAACATCTAAACAAAGATGGGAATGGCTTCAGGAGAAACTAAGTGACTGTATATGTAAGCCAAGAGAAGCTCCCTCCAAGCTCCCCACTCTGTCAGACCCTTCCCCATATAAACCCCCAGGTTTGCGGATTGGAATTTTACGGGTTTGTAAAATAGATGGGAAGGCAAGTGGTCAGGATGACAAAAAAGACTTTGGAGGGATTTAGAGAGGTTAAGAAAGTGGGCAAAATCTTGGCGGATATGGAAGAATGTGAGGTTATGCACTTTGACAGGAACTGGATATTATTTAAATGGAAAAAGACTGCAGAAAGCTGCAGAATAGAGGGATTTGAGAGTCTTTTTGCACATATCCCAAAAAGCTAGCATCCAAGTTCAGCAAGCAATATGGAAAGCAGATAGAGTGTTGGCTGTTACTTCAAAGGGAATAGAGTCTAAAAATAGGGAGGTTTTGCTAAAACTATACAAGAGATTACTGAAACAGTTTTGGTCGCCTTATGTAAGAAAAGATATACAGGCATTGGAGGCAGTCCAGAGAAGGTTCAATAGGCTGATACCAGGTAGGGAGGACTGTCTTATGAGGAGAGGTTGAGTACTCATAGAGCCATAAACCATAGAGATATACAGCACAGAAACAGACACTTTGGTCTAACTCATCCATGCCGACCAGATATCTTAAATAAATCTAGTCCCATTTTTCAGCATTTGGCCCATATCCCTCTAAACCCTTCCTATTCATATATCCATTCAGATCCTTTTAAATGTTGTAATTGTACCAGCCTCCATCACTTCTTCTGGCAACTCATTCCATACACGTACCACCCTCTGTGTGAAAAAGTTGCCCCTTAGGTCTCTTAAATCTTTCCCCTCTCACCTTAAACATATACCCTGTAGTTTTGGACTCCCGTACCCTGGGAAAAAGACCTTGTCTATTTATCCTATCCATGCCCCTCATGATTTTATAAACCTCTATAAGGTCACCCCTTAGCCTCCAATGCTCCAGGAAAAATAGCCCCAGTCTCTCCCTTTGGCTTAAACCCTCCAACCCTGGAAACATCCTTGTAAATCTTTTCTGAACCCTTCCAAGTTTCACAATATCCTTCCTATAGCAGGGAGACCAGAATTGCAAGTAGTATTCCAAAAGTGGCCTAATCAATGTCCTGTACAGCTGCAACATGACCTCCTAACTCTATACTCAATGCAATGACCAATAAAGGAGAGTACACCAAATGCCTTCTTCACTATCCTATCCAACTGCAACTCCACTTTCAAGGAACGATGAAACTGCACTCCAAGGACTCTTTGTTCAGCAACACTCCCTAGGACCTTACCATTAAGTGTATAAGTCCTGCCCTGATTTGCATTTCCAAAATGCAGCACTCCACTTTTATCTAAATTAAACTCCATTGGCCCATCTGATCAAGATCCAGCTGTACTCTGAAGTAACCTTCTCTGCTGTCTGCCATACCTTCAATTTTGGTGTCATCTGCAAACTTAGTAACTGTACCTTCTATGTTCACATCCAAATCATTTATATAAATGACGAAAAGAGGTGGACCCAGCACCGATCCTTGTGGCACACCACTGGTCACAGGCCTCCAGTCTGAAAAGCAACCCTCCACCACCACCTTCTGCCTTCTACCTTCGAGCCAGTTCTGTATCCAATTAGCTAGTTCTCCATCTATTCAATGTGACCTAACTTTGCTAACCAGTTTACCATAAGGAACCTTGTTGAACGCCTTACTGAGGTCCATATGAATCTACTGCTCTGCCCTGATCAATCCTCTTTGTTACTTCTTCAAAAAATGCAATCAAGTTAGTGAGACACGATTTCCCACATGCAAAGCCATGTTGATTATCCTGAAGCAGTCCTTGCTCTTCCACATACATGTAAATCCAATCCATCAGCAATTCCTCCAACAACTTGCCCACCATCGATGTCAGGCTCACTGGCTCATTGAAGTTCAGAAGAATGAGTGGCGACCAAATTGAAACATATATAATTCTTCGTGGGGACTCAACAGGGTAGACATAGAAAGTCTTTTCCCCTTCTGAATGAGTCTAGGAGCAAGGGCGTAATCTCAGAACAGGGGTCACATCTTTAAGACAGAGATGAGGGGGAATTTTTTTTCTCTTGAAAGGTAGTGAATCTGAAATCTTTCCTACAGAGGGCTGTCAAGGTTAGATCATTACGTATATTCAAGGCTGAGATAGATTTTTAATCAGTAAGGGAGTCATGGGTTACGGCAGGAAAGTGGAGTTGACAATTATCAGATCAGCCATGATCTTGTTAAATGGTGGAGCAGATTTGCTGGGCTGAATGTCCTACTTCTGCTCCTATAGTCTTATGCAATTGCTTTCCCTTGGACTGCGGATTGCATTCCCACTTTCAGTTTAGGAATGAGAAGCACACACTCTCTGGGATCAAGCCTCTGATAGGGATTGTCAGTAGAAAAGAGATTGAAATGTGATACATGAACAGTGTGTGAGGTGGAGATCATGGAACATAGTATTTGTAGATGCCTGACTAATGGTGATCTCTTGTGTGAAGTCATTGTACTTAGAGCACCGCTGCATTCAGACCCTTGGGGCTGCACAGTTGCCATTGACTGTCACAACTGTCTGCTTCGACTACCTTCTGGGAGTTTATCCAGAGCAGTTAAGGTTCCCTGTGAATAGAGGGCCTGTCACCTCCTTTGCAAGTCTTTCAGATTCACATCCAGAGCTTTATCGGAGAACCTTGGAGAACCTGCTGTCTATTACACTGTGCTATTCATATGTCCTTTTCAAGTTTCCTCCCACAGTCCAAAGATGTGCAGACTAGGTGGATTGGCCATGCTAAATTGCCCATAGTGTTCAGGGATATGGAGCTTAGGTGGGTTATAGGGGGATGGGTTGGTGTTGACTTGTTGGGCTGAAGGGCCTGTTTCCACACTGTAGGGATTCTGTGATGTATGATCTATGATCAAGTTGTAGACGCTTGTCAAGTGATTTTCAGCAATTAATGTGCATCTCACTTTTAAGAGACAAAAACAAAGTTCCTGGAAAAGCTCAGCAGGTCTGGCAGCATCTGCGAAGGAGAAAACAGAGTTAACGTTTTGGGTCCGGTGACCCTTCCTCAGAACTGATGGTGGCTGGGAAAACGTCAGTTTATATGCAGAAAATAGGGAGGTGGGTGGTGTAGGGAGTAAACGATAGGACAGAGCCCAAAGAGAGAGAGAAAGACAGTTGGACAGACAAAGGAGTTGCTAACAATCAGGCTGGGAGGGTGAGTAGTTGTTAATGGAGACTGTTAGTGACTAACAACAGGGGCTGTGTAATGGCAGGGAACAAGGCCTGGTGTGTGGGGTGGGGGGCTGGGACATGGGAGAGTTTAGGGCCTAAAATTATTGAACTCAATATTGAGTCCGGAGGGCTGTAGGGTCCCCAAGCGGAAAATGAGGTGTTGTTCCTCCAGCTTGCGTTGGGCTTCACTGGAACACTGTAGCAAGCCAGAGACAGAGATGTTGGCCAGGGAGCAGGGTGGTGCATTGAAGTGATAGGCAATGGGTAGTTCAGGGTCTTTTTTGCGAGCAGAACGTAGATGTTCTGCAAAGCGGTAGCCAAGTCTACGCTTTGTTTCCCCACTGTAAAGGTGACCACATTGTGAGCAGCGAATGCAGTAGACTAGATTCTGGGAAGTGCAGGTGAAGTGTTGCTTCACCTGGAAGGTATGTTTGGGTCCTTGGATTCTGGGGAGGGAGGAGGTAAATGGGCAGGTGTTGCACCTTCGCCGGTTACAGGGGAAGGTGCCGTAGGGCTGTGGGGAGGTGTTGGGGGTGAAGGAAGTGTGGACCAGGGTGTCCCAGAGGGAACGGTCCCTGCGGAAGGCGGACTAGGGAGAGTAGGAGAATATGTATCTGGTGGTGGCATCTTGCTGGAGGTGGCGGAATTGGCATCTGATGATCTTCTGGATGTGGATGCTGGTGGGATGGTAGGTGAGGATAAGGGGAACCCTTTCGCTGTTGCTGGAGGGAAGGAACGTCGTCTTGTTCTACACAGTGCAGGGCAGTTTGAACTCATGCTGGCCTTCATGATTTTGAGTCCTTTAGTCAGGTCAGAAACCATTTATCCACATTTTCAACAATGCAGTTGAAGAGGTAAGTATTATATGCTGTCACCATTGGATCTAATTGAGGCTGTGAATCACAGATCATGATCTTCAAGTCTGTTTTCAGGTCTTACTTAATTTATCTGCAACTTTCCCACATCCACCCCATTGTCTCTCATAATGGCTCCAAACTTTATAAAAGGCTACTTAAACTGGTGTGGTGCCCCAAAGGTGAGACTACTATTTTCCAAATTTCACAAGAATGTGGCACCAGGTAATTCACAAAGCAGTTGGAGCTTGAAAAGGGGAATGGGTAAGCACATGATACCTTCCTAGAGGAGATGAAGGAGAAGGCTGGCCATGGATTTGGAGTATGGGGGCCCTGAGCTGATGTGCACTTGTCTGATAAAAAGGATGTTTGAGGAATATAACACCTTAGTGCAGAATCTGAGGTCGGTTTTCACAGATGTGTTGCAACTGACAGTTGTGCGCCTGGAGACTACCACTCTAATTTACACAATCATCCGAGAAACTGTTTTTTCATGGTATATACAGCTGCTTCGTTAGAAACTCCATAAGACTCTTGTCTCAGAGGAAACCTAGAAAAGCCAGTGCCTCTTCTTTTAACTTGCCCATGTTGCCACTATTGACAAGACCAACATTTAGAGTTTAATCCTAACTGCCCTTGATAACTTAATAATGAGCTGCATTCTTGCATCTCTTCAGTATACAGAGTGTAGGTACACCCACAGCTTTGTTAGGGGGGAGTGGCAGAAATTTGACCTAAAAGTCATGAGCAAACCGTGATATATTTATAAATCAAAATTATTTTCAACTTTGACAAGGCTTTGCAGGAGGAAGTGACCCTATGTTTCTCCTGCTTTTTTTGTTCTTGGTGGTGGGGACTATTGGTTTGGAAAGTGCTGCCTAGGAAACCTTAGTGAGTTGCCACTGTGCATCCAGGAGATTTCACACAATGAGCCACCATGTGCTTTAATGAAGGTTTAAGATGGTGAATGAGTGCCAATCAACCAGGCTGCTTTGACGTAAATTTGAGCTCCTTGAGGTTTGTTGGAGCTGCATCCAACTAGGTAAATGAGTACTATTCCATCGCAATCCAGATATTAGCTTTGTAGATTGAACAGGCTTTGGAGTGTCAGGAAGTGAGTTACTGAAAAATTCCTGGCCTCTGACCTGCTCTTGTAGCCACAGTATTCTCATGGCTAGCGTTGTTAAGCTTCTGACCAATAATAAATCACCAAGATATTGATTTTGGGAGTCCAGTAGTAATAATACCAATGAATGTCAAAGTGGATAGTTGTGATCTTCTATTGGAGGAAATGTTCATTGCTTGGCATTGTGTTACCCAACTGTTAGTTGCCACCTATCAGCCAAGACTGAATATTGTTCAGGTCTTGCTGCATTCGGGCATAGATTACTTCATTATTCTCCCTTATGGAAACACAGTGTGTGCATGTCATATATGGGCTTAGGGCTTTCCTATAGGCCTGTAGCTGAGAACATCCAGAATCAGTTAATTGTCATTAGACCAGTGATACTACTGATCAATAGGGACACAAGTCGAAGGCTCAGTGGACTGCAAAATGTACGAGTTTACTATTTCTCAAGTGGGCCTTGTTGGTAATATTGTATGCATGAGGTTGAAAGTGAAAGTTGCTGATGGACGGGACTCCTGATCTACGCTGCATGAATAAACTGTCCCATTTTGTGGAACCTTGTGGCTACAAAGTGTCACGTGTGTACAGAGTGATACAAATGTTTGTTGTTGCTTAAGATGTATTTTTGTTGTATCAATTATTTATCGTGAAATTGACCTTTTCAGTTTAAGTAATATTTGTCTGTTAATTGATGTGTAATTTGTGTTACTTGTGATTTGTGTCAAAGTTAAAAATGTGAGTTCTGGTTGGTAACTTGTTTATTTAGGGGTCATTCAGTAAATCTTGGTCATTTTGGTTTCTACCTATGTGACGGATAGATACCATAAAACCATAATTATCTGTTAGGATTGAGGAGCACTTTGCCCCCCAACAGCTTAGTCCTAAAAGGGACCCAGTCACAAGGTCTGCTATTTCTGTAATTGCATGGATAACTGGTTCTGTCTGATTTCTGGCAAATGTACAGAGTAGGCTGGCAGGAATGCAAGGACATTCATAAAAATAGCTTCTAAACCCTAACATTTTCCTGGTGAATCTATTTGCTACACTATCTCTTGCTGAAATATTGCCTTTGAAAATATACTAAAACTTCTCAATTCTTGAATTTCTTACTTTTTCAGGGAATGATGTTTTTGAACCCTAATGTTGCTGTGTTGCTTTTGGCTACACTGAAAACTGACATATTGCTCATCTATCATGACACTTCTTTGCACCTTTATTAGCCAACTTCAACAATTTGTTACATGTGTCTGTCATAATCAGATATCAAAGAATTCCATTTTAAGCGATGATCCTGGAATGATACCTTTCCCACTACCATGCAAGTCAAGTTATACTTTAGGATAGCACTGGATAGATGTGCAATTTGTTGAAATGACATTGAAAAAAACATGAAGCAACATTTTCTTTACACAGTTAGCTGTTATTATCTTGAATACACTGCCTAAAAGGGTGGTTAAAAGTGGTAATGTTCACATAAAGTGAAAAGACCTGGTATGTTATCTCAGTGGCTAATAATAGTTCAAATAAAAAAGATAGTTGAATCCAGAAAAGCTAATAAACAAAGAAAAAATACTTTACAGATTTGCTGCATCACTGTAGTTTCCTTTTTCCCTGACTGAATTAATATCTTCAGTCATCATTGATGTTCCCTGAATATTGGGTGGATCCAGAGGACTAGTAGATTGCAAGTGTTATACTCCTGTTTAAAAAAAGGGAGAGGGATAAATCTGCAAAATACAAGATGTTTGTAGTTCATTAATGTTTGGAGGTAATAATCTGACACAAGCTTAATTACTGTTTAGAAAACAATGGACTAGCAAACCATATTCAGCACAGATTTGTTAAAAACAGATTGTGTTTAACTAACTGGATCAGATTTATTCATGATGAAACTGAAAATGTTGATCAGGTAATGTTGCACATATAGACTTTAAAATGGCATTTGACAAATGGTATACAATAAATTTCCTCGTTATTTAAAATCCATGAGATTAAAGGAACAGTGGCAGCATGGAAACGGAGTTGGTGAAGGGACAGCGAGCAATGGTGGATATAACACGGTGTGGAGCTGGAGGAACACAGCAGGCCAGGCAGCATCAGAGGAGCAGGAAAACTGATGTTTCGGGTCGGGACCCTTCTTTAGAAGATTTTCTGAAGAAGGGTCCCAACCCGAAACGTCAGCTTTCCTGTTCCTCTGATGCTGCCTGGCCTGCTGTGTTACTCCAGTTCCACACTGTGTTATCTCTGACTCCAGCATCAGCAGTTCTTACTATCTCCAAGCAATGGTGGATAGTTTGTTTCAAATGGGAGGGAAGAATAGTGTGTTTTCCAAAAGATTCAACTAGACACTTATTTTGGTACATTTTAATGGTATGGCCTGGGGTACAGGTTATTATTTTAAAGCTCACAAATGACATTGATTTCTGATATGTCATGAACAGTAAGGAACATAATAACCAAAGAGAATACATACTGACTGACTGATAAAATTAGCAGACACATGAAAGATGGAATTTAAAAGAGTGGCATGAAGTAATACATTTTAGTAGGAAGAATGAGCAGAGACAATATAAACTAAGTAGTGTTTGCAGGGACAGACAGCCCAAAGCAGTGTCCATAAACAAATCTTTGAAATGCAGAAGTTGAGAAGGCTTTGTAAAATGCATTTGCAACTTTGGATTTATTAATAAAGGTACTAAAGCAAAAACGTCAGTTAGGCATCAGCTCGAGTGCTGTATTCAGTTTTAGATCCAGACTTCAGGGAAAATGCTGAGGCCTTTTTTGAGAGGATACATGAGATATATTGCAATGCTATCAAGCATGAGAGACTTTGGTTATGTGAACAAAATGGTGATGCAGGGATTGTTTGAGCAAAGAAGGTTAAGACAAAATTTGATTGTTTTCATAATTATGAAGGGTTCGATAAAATCAAGAAAAAGAAACTGTTTCCAATGGAGAATTGTTGATAACCAGAGAACATAGTGTGAAAGTAAATGACAAAAGAATGAGGCAACTTTATCTACACCGCAAGGTCTTTCTTTAATACAGGTTATGTGAAAAACTGGAGGGCAGGTTCAACATTAACATTTTCAAAGAAAATTTGGTAAATACGTGCAACTGTAAATACTTGAAAAGAGGAAACAAAAGCCTTATGAAAAGAGAAGGAAAGTGAGATCAATTAGATTACTTTGCCAATGAGCTGGGATTGGCACAATTGGCCAAGTGACCTTACTATGTACCGTATCATTCTGTAATTCTGGTACTGTGAGAAACTGAGGATGAGATCAGCAAGAGCAGTGGCAAGTCTCAGTTGATTATATTTCTGCTACTCAGATTTTTAAAAATCACACTGAAAGCGTTCTCTCTCGTGGGAAATGGTTTTTGACAGCATCTAGTAATAGCAGAAGAGATTTGTATGTTTGACTTCCCTTTGTGGTTTGAGTGCAGATAGGTTCTTTGTGTGAACAACATTAAGGAACTTCTCTTGCATAAATGTCACCAAGTTAAACAGACAGTGGCAGATATACTTAAACAGTTCCTACTGGTTCTGTAATTACATGTCATAGAAGCAACCTGCTTCCTTTACTCAAATCACAGATACTTTCGAAAAAGATATAAGGATCACATTCAGAATATCAAGTCTCAACAGCACTTGTAGTTTTCTCCTTACGACTGCTGGAATGCTAACTCAAGGAGCTTGCTATATCTGCTTTTCCTTGACTCTGCTTTATCAGTAAATCAACCAGAGCTTTTATACTTTTTTATAATTTAGCTGGAATTCACTTTGTTCTGGCAATGATATACTCCTTAAGACATTTTCAGAGAGTGAAAATTGTAATGCAATAGGAAAATTTTAACTTGATGAATGTGTAGGTGGTATGTGATTCTGCGTGTAAAATTACCAATCTGGTAGCCAAGTTTCCAAGTTCCTGTCATGACTCTAACTAGTTTTGCTTTGGCTGGGATCGTAAACTGGAACGAGATCAGAGAAAAGTAGAAAACTTTAGTTATTAAATTTGGAACTTTCAGGGGTGGCTTTCGTGATTTGGCCTTGTTGTCTGTTGTGAAGTCTCTAAGAACCCAGCTGTATTCTGCCCATCATCTGTCTGTGTATAATTACGTGCATTATTTTGCATGTTAAAGAACTTTCTTAAAAACACATTTCGGAAGAGGTTATGGAAAGAAAAGCATATTTTTGGCAATATTCAACTGTTCCAAATTTTTATATAAGTGATAATGTTGCAATGAGGTGTAAATAGCAACTTTGGTGATCTGATTTGTCTAATCAGTTGTGACTTTTGTGAAACAAACATTCATGATTGTAACCTCATGTGAAAAAATGAGAGTGTGAGACATTCTGGATGCCATGAAGAACTAGATAGATAAGGAATGGCACAACATGAGAGTAAGTGACCTAATCTAGAGCAATGTTAGTTCAATTAATTAATATCTCAGATCCCAGGACTCTGGTGCAATTTAAGCATCATCGTATGCGTGATCGAACTATCAATTTTGGAAATGACAACTAGCAATGTTTAGTTGGCTTTCATACAAATAATGCAATTCTGAGAAAATCCTCAATATATTTAGAAAGCAACAAAAAGAAATTCTGCCCTATGAGATGAGGGAGACATTCAGATGGGTAACAATGAAAATAGTAATTATAATTGTCTATACTTACTGATTGAGTGTTTTTCCACCATTCCCAGAAGCCGTCAGTAGATGTTCTGGTTGTGCGAGAGTCAACATGACCCCTCCCCACCCCGATCATGTAAGAGAATGCCTTGCCTCAAAGAGCTGCCTGCCAATCAATGACTGGCTCTGGTGATTGGAAGGCTTTGTGGTGATAAATGGGGAAGAGTTTTGTTGTAGGGTTGGGGGTGCCCTGTATTAGGCACAACGACCACTCCCTTAAGTCAACAACCAGGCAGTTTGTTCACATGGTGTAGACATCATCCCCAGTGATAAAATATCTGTGGACATTGGAAGAGGCTATTAAATTGCCTTTAAATGGCCATTTAAGTGCCTTGATTAGCTCAAGGGTAGGTAGGTAGGTTAGCCAATGATGACACTTTCACACTGGTAAAATCCCGGCAGAGGTAGATAGATAATGTGCAGAGCAGCCCCTGCTATGGCATCAAAATTTACCTGCCCCACCCACTTGCCATATACTCCCAGGAGATGCTTAAAATTCCAACCATTGATATCCAATAGACAATCTTGCCCTTTGTTCTTTTGCTGTTAACCTTACTGCCCTTTCATTACTATATTATTGACCAGTGAAATTTGCTTTTGCCTATTCACCTTATTAAATCAATCATAAGTCTTCCTTAGATTTGGGAAAAGTTCAAAGTATTAGAAAATTGCCAATGTAACACCTCTATTTAGAAAGTGAGGAAAACAAAAACAAGATAACTATAGGCCAGATAGCTTAACATCTGTCATTGGGAAAATGCTAGATTCTGTCATAAAGGATGTAATGGCAAAACATTTAGAAATACGTGATAAAATCAAGCAGAGTCCTCATGACTTCATGAAAGGGAAATCATGCCTGACATGTTTACGAGAAGTCTTTTTAGGAGGTAATAGGCACAATAGATAAATACGACGCAGTGGGTATAATATATTTGGATTTCCAAAAGGTGTTTGATAAGGTATTATACTTAAGATGACTTAACAAGATAAGAACCATGGTATTGATGATGGTATGCTAAGACAGATAGGGGATTGGCTAACTAATAGACAACAGAGAGTTTAGGTAAAGGTGGCATGATCAAGATGACAACTTGTAATGAGTGGAGTGCCACAGTGACTAGTGCTGGGGCCTTAGTTATTTACTATATATACATTATATAGCTTGGATGACTGAAGTGAATGTACTATCACCAAGTTTGTGAATAAGTCAAATATAGGTGAGGAGACAAGTAGTGAGGATGACACAAAGAGTCTGCAGAGGGAAATAGACAGGTTAAATGAGTGGGCAAAAAACTTGGCAGATGAAATATAATGTGAAAAATTAAGTAATGTACATTGGCAGGAAGAATAGATGATTATTATTTAAATGTGAGAAGACTCCAGCACAGAGGCATTTGGGAGTGCTCAGACGTGAGTCACAAAAAGCTAGCAAACAATTTCAATAGTTAATAAGGAAGGCAAATGAACTGTTATCCTTTATTCCAATGGGAATGGAGTATAAAAATCCAGAGTCTTGCTAAAACTATATAAGGCCCTAATCAGACTGCACCTGGAATACTGTGAATAATTTTGGTCCCTTAAGGTAAGACCTATTGACGTTTGAGGCTGTGTAGAGAAGTATCACTGGGATATGGAGGGATTTTCCCATGAGGAGTGGTTGAGTAGATTGATCCTATACTAATTGGAGTCTAGAACAATGAGATGCAATCAAATTAAAACATATAAAATTCTTATGGACTTAATAGAGTAGATATTGTTAGGAAGGGGGACTAGCTGAACCCTTCTGATAATTAAACTAAAATCCAAGCCCCAATCTGTTTAGACAGGATTAGAGGTTACCTTCTGATCATTACCCCCGAAACACCCAGAGAAGCTCATCTTTCCCCTCATAACCTATTAGAAAAGTGGTTAAAAGAAAGAAAATCCCTGATCTCCACCTTATAAGAAACAAACAACAATTTATTTATTTAACCCAACAATGAACAATTAACAGAATTACTAACAAACTGACAATTCCCCCTTAGACTACTAACTACCTCCTAACTGTTCTAAATTCGACTGGAATACTGTTCAAATAAACACAAGTCCCACTTAATAAACCTAATTAATAAGAAAACAATAAATTAAAACTTAATCTCTTCAATTTTGCACAGACTGTCTTCTGGAATATTCTGTCCTCTTTGCTCTCTTCGCAAATGCCTTTCTTCCGCTAATGCTGCTGTCAGGGATGTTTTAACTCTATAATTTCTTCAATGAGGACTTTAATACTGTGGTACCTTTGATTAACTATATGGGCTTTCTCTGAGAGCTGAATGGTGCCAACTCTGGCAGGTGGCAGACGGCTCTCCCTCATTTTCCAAATGCCCTTGTTTTATACCCGTAATGACATAATCAAATTCTTATAATATGATTGGTTTCAGGTTGTCAACACCATCAGATTTAAATTCAATTGGCTTTCTATATCTAGGGGCTTCGTTAAAATTAATTGGCTGAATTCAAACTTGTTGTCATGGTAAAAATGTTGCTTGGCTGTTCAATACAAAATGTTTCCATTCGGGCACTCTCTATACACCTGCGTTTATAAACTTCCAAGCACAGACAAAACACAAACTTTTAAATGGCATTTTTTTCCCCCAGGATCATTTCTACTAACAAATTCTAACTTCCTGCCTTCCAATTCATGAATACTCTATCCAACTTTATAACAATGTTGAGGTGTTGTCTCTCTTTCTAGACCACAGGGCATAATCTCTGTGTAAGGGGTAACTTGTTTAGGGTAGAGATGAGGAGGATTTTCTTCCATCAGAAGTTAATGAATCTATGGAATTCTTTCTTTCAGAGGGCTGTTGAGACTGAGTCATTAAGTATATTCAAAACTGAGATAGACAGATTCTTAATGACTATGGGAATCAGGATTATAGAGATAAGGCTGGAAAGTGGAGTTGAGGGTTATCAGATCACCCATTACTTCATTAAATTGTGGGGTGAATGAGTTGATTGGCCTAAATTTTATTTATGTATATAAATATTAATATAAATGCTCATATATTTTCTGGTTTTATAATACTGAACTTTTTGCTATGAAAGAATTCTATTCTCAGCTCCTAGGATTACTTTAAGTCTTACCCATGGACCTAGTTATAAGGAAGCACATGTGGCCAGAAGAAAATATAGAAGGAAATGTTTCAGTTTCTGAGGACAATGGGTTAAATTTAAGGCAAGTGGAAATAACAAATGTTGGAATGGTTTTTCCTAAACCAGACCAAGACCAAAAACAAGATTAAAAGAAGATAACATATTGATATTTGGATATTAAAAACATTCAAAATAGTTTTAAGTTCTACAGCAGTGAGACCGTTTTTTGTATTTAGAGGATTAGAGTACAGAAGGTTTGAAATCAAAAGCCTGGCTAGATCACATAAATATTTAGTGACTATGCTTCCATTGCTCTCTGGGGAAGAGAGTTCCAAAGACACGCAATCCTCTGGGAGAAAAGATTTCTCCTCATCTCCAACTTAAATGGAAGCCTCCTTATTTTTAAAATGTCCCCTCTAGTTCTAGTCTGTTCTATAAGAGGAAACATCCTTTTAGCAGCCACTCTATCAAGTCCTCTCAGGATCTTATCTGTTTCAATAAAATCATCTCACCTTCTAAATTCCAAAGGATACAGGCTCAGTCTGTCCAACCTTTCCTCATCCCAAACCCCATCCCAAGTATCAGTTAAGTCAACCTTCTTTGAAATGTTTCTATTGCATTTATACCCTTTCCTAAATATGGAGGCCAAAACAGTACACCTTAAAGGTATAGAGTTCTACAATTTCTCTTTGTTTTTTAGAAAAAACATTGCTTTACTATTCTTTGTGCTGAAAATGTGAATGTTCCTGTGCCACTTTAGGAACAGGATCTTTGTTTTCATGATGACATTGTGTCACTCCATCTGGTTGCAGCAAGTGCCACCTCAGATATAATTCCTGGCACGATGTTGACCTGAAAGCGTAGTTTAGATGAGGAGTCTTTACAAGGGACACAAATGTGCAGGATCCAGGGAATGAAACTGGTCACATAGGTGTAGATTTGCCAGAGTCAGACCACATACTAACTCTGGTAGAAATTGTGCAGACTGTCGAAGAAGGCTGATGTTCATGCTCCTGGAAAGGCTAGGTGCACTGGCCAGTTTGCAAGAGATGGTGCATATAATGAATGAGAGCATGGAGAAGTCAAGCTGCAACGTGTGTTCAAGACTACGCAGAATAGGGGAGCATTTAATCCAATATGAACTGAGTAGCCAGCTCAATCAGCATCACACTGGTGCCAGCCATCATGGAGTCTTTCTTAGACAACAAGGTGCAGAGCTGGATGAACACAGCAGGCCAAGCAGCATCATTGGAGCAGAATGGCTGACGTTTCGCACCTAGACCCGATGAAGGGTCTAGGCCCAAAACGTCAGCCTTTCTGCTCCTATG
>NC_063340.1:42151329-42253982 GCF_021869965.1 Rhincodon typus | reverse complement strand
CGTTGTGGCCTCCTCTACATCGGGGAAACCAAGCGGAGGCTTGGGGACCGCTTTGCAGAACACCTACGCTCGGTTCGCAATAAACAACTGCACCTCCCAGTCGCGAACCATTTCAACTCCCCCTCCCATTCCTCAGACGACATGTCCATCCTGGGCCTCCTGCAGTGCCACAACGATGCCACCCGAAGGTTGCAGGAACAGCAACTCATATTCCGCTTGGGAACCCTGCAGCCCCATGGTATAAATGTGGATTTCACAAGCTTCAAAATCTCCCCTCCCCCTACCGCATCCCAAAACCAGCCCAGCTCGTCCCCGCCTCCCTAACCTGTCCTTCCTCCCACCTATCCCCTCCTCCCACCTCAAGCCGCACCCCCATCTCCTACCTACTAACCTCATCCCACCCCCTTGACCTGTCCGTCCTCCCTGGACTGACCTATCTCCTCCCTAACTCCCCACCTACACACCTTTACTGGCTCCATCCCCGCCCCTTTGACCTGTCTGTTTCCTCTCCACCTATCTTCTCCTCTATCCATCTTCTATCCGCCTCCCCCTCTCTCCCTTTTTATTTCAGAACCTCCTTCCCCTCCCGCATTTCTGAAGAAGGGTCTGGGCCTGAAACGTCAGCCTTCCTGCTCCTCTGATGCTGCTTGGCCTGCTGTGTTCATCCAGCTCTACACCTTGTTATCTCAGGAGATTTGATAGAGGTTTTCAAAATCATGAGTGGGCTGGATAGGGTGGATAGGGACAAGTTGCTCCGGCTTGTAAAAGAAAACAAAATGGGAGGACGTAGATTTAAAGAGATGTGCAGAACTGGTGAAAAAAATCTTTCATTTGGTGAGTGGATAGGGCATAGAATGCACTGCCTGGAAATGTAGTTCAGGCTGGTTTAATTGAGGCATTCAAGAGAGATAAACAGGAATGCTGCGCAATTAAGGACAGTTGTCTATCACAGAATATCAGGATGCTCTTTTTACAATATAAATGTTTTATATAGGAATAGAAGCATAGAGCAAATGAACATGCGGCTGGAGAGATGATGCAAGAGGGAAGGCTTTAGATTCCTGAGGCATTCTGATTATTTCTGGAGGACGTGGGACCTATACAATTTAAATGGGTTACATTTAAACAGGAAGAGGACCAACATTTCCGTGGGGAGGTTTGCCAATGCTTTTGGAGTGGATTTGAACTAGATTGGCTGGGATATGGGATCCTGACAAGTACTTCAGAGGGGAGAGAAACAGATGGAATTAAAATGCTATTAAGTGAATCTGGAAGGCTGAGAAAAAATGGGCTGGATAACAAAGAAGTGAATTTAACAAAGCCAACTGAAATAAATTGTAATGCAAGGAGCCTGAGGAATAAGACGGATGAGCTGAAGGCACAGCTTGAAAACGTGGGAGTATGATATAGCCATGACCAAGACTTAGCTAACAGATGGTCAGGATTGGCAGCTCGATATTCCTGGTTATAGGGGGTTCCGATCAGATAGAGAAAGGGATAGAAGTGGAGGGGTGTTGCTATATTGATAAGGAATCAATTATTGCATTAAGCAAGGACGATACTTTGGAAGGATCATGAAATGAGGCCATGTGGGTTGAAGTAACAAACACAAAAGTGGCAATGACACTATTGGGTTTGTACTGTAGGCCCCCCAAACAGTCAGGAAGAGATACAGGATCAAATTTATAATCAAGTTTCAGACAAGTGTAAGAATAATAAGGCAGTACTAGTGACAATTTTAACTACCCAAACCATAGAATCCCTGTGTGGAAGCAGGCCATTTAGCCCACTGAGCCCACATTGACCTTCTGAAGAGTATCCCACCCAGACCCACCCCATCCCTGTGGCTCTGCATTTCCTTTGGCTAATCCACCTACTCTGCACATCCATGGACACTTTGGACAATTTAGCATGGCCAATCCACTTAACTTGCACATCTTTGGACTGTGGGAGGAAGCTGAACCAGCCGGCAGAAACCCACACAGACACATTGAGACTCCACCAAGACAATTGCCTGAGGGTGGAATCAAAACCGGGTGTCTGGTGCTGTGAGACAGCAGTGCTAACCACTGAGCTACCCAAATGTTACCCAAAATTGTTTTATTGCACAAGGGAGAGAGAGAGCAAATTTTTTATATACAGGAGAACTTGTTTAGATGATACATAGAAAGGTTGGTGAGTTCTGGACCTAATATACGGAAATGAGCCTTGGCAGGTCGAAAATGTATCAGTATGGTAGCATTTTAGAATTAGTGATGGTAACTCAGATTTAGGATTGATGTGGAATTGGAGTAGACCGTTCACAAGTAAAGGGACAACTGACAAATGGGAGGCTTTCAAAAATGTGATAATGAGATTTCAGAGGCATTATATTCCTGTTAGAGTGAAAGGTAAGGGTGGTAAGAGTAGAGAACAATGGATGAATAAAGATATTGAGATTGTAGTCAAGAATAAGAAAGAATGATGTATTGTATATAGACAACTAAGATCAAATAAATCTCATGAAGATTATAAAGAGTGTAGGGGCATTCTTAAGAGGGAAATCAGGATGGCAAAGAGGGAGATATGAAACAGCCTCATCAGATAAGGTTAAGGATAATCCAAAGAGATTCTACAAGTATATTAAGAGCAAAAGAGCAACTAGAGAGAGAAAGGGGCCCCTTACCAATCAATGAGATCATCTATGTCTTGAACCTCAAGAGATGGGAGAGATCCTAAATGAATTTTTCACATCAGTTTTTGCTGTGGAGAAAGAACTGGAGGCTAGAGAACTTGGGGAAACAAATGTTGATAATTTGAAAACAGTTCACATTACAGAAGAGGAAGTATGGAGGTCTTAGAAAACAAAAATATGGATAAATCTCTGGGATCTGATCAAGTGTATCCAGGATGTTGTGGGAAGTTAGAAAAGAAATTGCGGTGCCCCAGCAGAAATATTTGTATCATCTATAACGACTGGTAAGGTGCCAGAGGACTGGAGGGTGATGATGTTGTGCCTTTATTTAAGAAAGGCTGTAGGGAGAAGCCTTAGAACTATAGACCCCATGAGCCTTACATCAGTGGTGGGTAAGTTATTAGAGGTGATTCTGAAAGGTAGGATTTTATATGCATTTGGAGAGGCAAGGACTGGTTAGGGATAGTCAGCATGGTTTTGTGTGAGGGAAATTGTGTCTAATAAACTTACTTGAGTTTTTTGAGGAAGTAACCAAAAAGATTGATGAGGACAGAGTGGTAGATGTAATTCATATGGACTTGAGTAAAGCCTTTGACAGGGTTCCGCATGGTAGACTTATTAGTAAAGTTAGATCACGTGGGATTCAGATGAACTTGCCAATTGGATACAAAATTGGCTTGATGGTAAGAAACAGAGGGTGGTTGTGGAAGGTTGTTTTTCCGACTGGAGGCCTATGATCAGTGGTGTTCCACAGGGATTAGAATGGGGTCCACTTTTGTTTGTTATTTATATAAACAATTTGGATGACAATATAGAAGGCATGGTTAGTAAATTGGCGGATGTCACCAAAATTGATGGTATAGTGGACAGTGAAGAAGGTTATCTAAGATTACAAAGAGATCTTGATCAATTGGGTCAATGGGCTGAGGTGTGACAGATGGAGTTTAATTTAGATAAATGTGAGGTATTACATTTTGGTAAAACAAACAACAGCCAGACTTATACAAATAATGGTAGGGCCCTGGGTAGTGTGGTAGAACAGGACGTTGGTGAGCATCTTCTGGAGTACTGTGTGCAGTTCTGATTGCCCTGTTATAGGAAGGATATTATTAAATTGGAGAGGATTCAGAAAAGATTTACCAGGATGTTGCTGGGAGTGGAGGGTTTGAGTTCTAAAAATAGACTTTTTCACTGGAGCGTAGGAGGTTGCGGGCTGACCTTATGGAAGTTTATAAAATCATGTGGGGCATAGATAAGGTGAATAGGTCTTTTCCCTAGGGTAGGGGAATTTAAAACTAGGGGGCATATTTTTAAGGTGAGAGGAGAAAGATTTAAAAGGGAGCCAAGGGGCAACTTTTTCACACAGAGAATGGTTCGTGTGTGGAATGAATTGCCAGATGAAGTGTTGGATGCAGGTACAGTTACAATATTTAAAAGATGTTTGGATAAGTGCATGAATAGGAAAGTTTTGGAGGGATTGGGCCAAACACGGGCAAGTGGGACTAGTTTAGTTTGAGAACATGGTCGGCATGGACTAGTTGGGCCGAAGGGTCTGTTTCCAAACTGTATGATGCTATGACTCTATAAAAGGATAAGAAGGGATCGACAATAAAAATTCTAAACTGCGGAAAGGCTAACTTTACTATGATAAGATACTATTTTAAGCTACGGTACTATTTTGCCCAAGTGGACTGAAGGCAGTTACTTGCAGATAAAACTATGTCAAAGGGACCTTGATGGACATATCCACAGATTCTTGAAGGTAGCATGGCAGGTAGATGAGGTGGCTTAGAAGGCATTTGTGATCCTTGCCTTAAGTAGATCAGGCATAGAATGCAAGAACAGGGAGGTTATGCTGGAATTGTATAAAATACTGGTCAGGCCATAACTGCAATACTGCTTGCAGTTGTGTTCACCACATTATGGGAAGGATGTGATTGCACAAAAAAGGGTGCAGAGGAGATTTATCAGGATGCTGCCTAGGCTGGAGGTTCTGAACTATAAGGAAAGATTGGATAGGCTGTTTTCCTTCGAGCAGTGAAGGTGGAGAGGGAACCTGATAGAAGTATGTAAGATTATGAGGAGCATAGGTAGGGTGGATAGGAAGGCACATATTCCATTGGTAGAGGGGTCAATACCCAGGGCTATAAATGTAAGGTAAGAGATAGAAAACTAAGAGGGGTATTGGGAAGAAATATTTTCACCCAGATGGTGGTGGGAGCCTGGAAATCACTGCCTGAAGAGCTGGTTGAGTCAGGAACTCTTGAAGCATTGAAGCAGTATTCACTAATGTTTCCATAACCTCCAGGGCTAGGGGCCAAGAGCTGGAAAGTGGGATTAGTATAGTCAGACTGTTGTTGACTGATGTGGACACAATGGGCTGAATGACCACATTCAGTGACTACAAATATTTTTGTGTCTATAAATCTATTACTGTTTCTGATCCACACCACACAGTTTATCAGTTCTTATTCCCACCCTACCTTGCAACCCTGTCAAAGTCAGTGCTACGGTTTAACCCAAATTTATCTCATTGCTCACTGTGGGACTAACATATGCAGGAAAACCTTCAAATGGTTCACATCATTCGCTTTCATTCAGCAACAGCAGAAGGTGAACAAGAAGCAAACAAACATTTGCATTTGCCTCTCTGAACAATCTTGTCTTTTGAGCAACAACAGATTTACAGTCAATGATTGATCACTGCATCCAGCCTTGCATCTATCGGAACCAGATGTCAATTACATCCTGTCTGTCCTGTAGCACCTGACACAATCATGTGAAAAGTGATATTCTTCCTTCTCAAAGTTCTCATCTTTCCACATGGAAGACTACTGCCACTCTCCCAGCTATTTAGCCTCCATTATTTTGCCTGTTCCACTTGCACATCTTCCAAGGATTATGTAGCACACTCTGATCAGATTGTGAGCATCAGAACCTCACCTTCAGGAGGTCAACTGTCTTTTCCACTTTGCCAAAGAATGTGCTGATTTGGATTTACACATTGCCTGAGTCAGGGGGTTGGCTCATAGAAACATCAACAAAGGTTGCAGAAGATAGCTGTTGTCTCCCAGTAAACATCCTTGTAAGGCATCTGCCTCTTGATATGCAACAGGAACATGACAGCTCCCAGGATACCTGACACAGACTTCTAAGATCTGATACCAAAGATTGCAGATGACTTGTACTTTAATAGAATGGAATCCTTTCTGTTGATGAAGTCTGCTGTGTGATGATGTCGCTCTCTGAACACAATGTCTGTGCAGTCTATTGGTGCCCTCCACTTGGGGGAAGCCGCAACGTTGACAAAGCCTACTGTCTGGGATTTAGTATTGACCTTGTCATGGGGAAGTAAGATGACGCGGTGTGATCTGTCACAACTTGCTTGAGGAGCAGCATTGGTGCATTTGTGGGTTGAGGATTGAAAGAACCCACAGCTCTCCAGTGGCTTCTTGGAAGGAGCTAGTTGTGTAAGAGTTGAGCATAACTGTACCTTGACAACTGCAGGGGTAGGATAGCCACTCGCTTCTTCAGGTCCCAGGTGCCACTCTAGCAGCTGGCATAGTTTTGTGATAGCACCCTGGGACGTCCTTAGCCTGTGCTGACACTAGCATTGTGACAATGGACTCTGATCCACCTGTGTCTTCTGAACATGCTGAAGGTGTCCTTCACCAGTGACCTCTTCATGTGGAGGCTGTTCAACAACTGCTGGAGGTTGGTGCTGGTCCCGGGCTTCCTGGCACATCCATTCCTCCTCCATTTCTCTGTCCTTCCATAGCATGACAGGAACAGTAATGGTAACTCCTGTTGTGTCTGGATCCATCAGTCATACTTCCAATCAATCTTTGTTGGGACAATAAGAAACAGAATAGGTTATTTGTTATGTAAGCCATTGGCAATTGTATCACTCACAAACAATGGTTTAGCACACTACTGCATCCAATGGGATATGGAGCACTCCAAAAAGGTGGGACATAGAATGTCCCTACATGCAATTTTGACATTGGACCTTATTTTGACGAAAGCATCGAGACTCGTGTCAGAGAGACAATAAGAGATTTATGTGCTGCAGGAATACTGAGACCTTGTTCTCCCAGCCTCACATCACCCATTAAAAGGCACCATTTCACATGAGAGGATGTTGCATGATGGTAACATTTTAGGGTGGAGGTTATCAGTTCCCTGTATCTGTGTAGCTTTGAGATATTGCAATAACTTGGTGAATTGTGACCCACAGGGCCCACTTTTAAGCTCGCCCATGATTACATCTACTTCACAGAGATGACTATCTTCAACCTGCACTGACCAGTGATATGGTCAAGATTGCTTATGAGCAGTATTTGCACCCCATACAGTTGAACAATGCATGAATTTCACATGCATAACATGATGATTACAGATGATTTCAACGTGTATTGTAAAAGTGGCTGATTAATGCAATTGCTCTTTTAAGGGCCTCACATTGCTCAGAACTAGAACCCATGTGCTCAGGTAGCAAAAAAACTCTGTCTCCACCCATTCTGGGTGGGCTTGTAGCTGTTCTTCATTTGCAGTGTGTATTTTGATTCGATTATGGTAAACCTGATAAGTAAAGCCCCTCTCCCCGCTGAATCTCAATGTCCTTTGCTTCCTGGAACTACCTGTCCAGTAATCAGTATTGATCCTCCATGTGTTCCCACACACCGTGTTTGCAGCTTTCATCATTATCCTCTGATCCCCAGGCCTACACTTTAGTTTTGCCTAGTATCTGTCCCCTGTTAAGGCCATTGTGATGATGGGTGCCGAAAACCTCACATTCTGCAGTGTCCCATGCACTATCATCTCCTTGCCTTATATGTTGAAACTCCCCTCTTCACCATTCATGTTCCCTCTGCATCCCAGGTGGCTGCCTCCAATCCCCAGCTTTGATTTCCTCAACTTCCCTAACACAACATTATTCCCTGATAACTCCATGTTCACTTTCTTTCAGAAGATCTACATGACTGACCATTCCCTTCCCAAATCCCAACCAACATGGATGTACAGCTCTGACTGCTGACTGAACACACCCTCTAACAGATCTGGATGCATCCCTCCAACTGGCTTAACGTGACTCCCCTGTAGGGCTGAATGTGGTCCACTCTGTGGACAGTAATGATCCAATTTCCCTGAACCTGACTGCTGTGAGTGGATGATTAACTGTGAACGATGCTCAAGACTTACCGTACTGGGACCCCCTGATTGATAGCCAGCTCCTTGAACTGACTGAGGAGCACCCCCCTTAAACTTTGAGACACAGCCATTTGGTTGATGCACATGCAGTGTATTTGCTGTGTATGCTGTTGATACATGTTGTAGGTATGTGGGTGACATGGCATGGTGCCGTGCTACGATATTTCCACCCCTTGACTGATCACAGTTGATAACCATGACATACTATTTGGCTTTGTGTCTGTGCTAAAAAGCTAGATGAGACTGACGTACCATAAGGAACAAAAACAAAGTTGCTGGAAAAGCTCAGCATGTCTGGCAGCATCTGTGAAGGAAACAAACAGAGTTAATGTTTCGAGTCCGGTGACCCTTCCTCAGTTCTTCGTTTTTGTTCCTGATTTACAACATCCGCAGTTCTTTCGGTTTTCATGAAGTGCCATTAGTTCTGGCTGAGGCAGAAAAGTATCAAAAGACAAGGCAAAGATGCTGCAAAAATCTAAGTAGGCACTAAGTAGTAAGTGCTAAGAGAATAAGTGAGCAGCCTTGAGGTGCAACCTGGTCCAAACTGTAAGCTGGGTGGCCACCCCTGTGTGCAATGTCCTTGCAGCAGCATTCCATTGAATGGTGCCAGTGTGCTCCAAAGTACAGCATTGAAGTATAGAACCATACTATAATTGGGTCAGAAATGTGCCAGGAGCCTGTGGATGGGGAATATGTGTGGTTGCTGCTCATGCCCTGAGATGTTGGTGCATGGAGTTGCCAGGTAACTGTTCTGACTTCCATGTCAGGAATTGTTGCAGTCTGGTTCCTGTTTGGCGGGTGGGAGAATGGGAAACAACATATCACTGCAAATAAGAGATAACAAGGTGTAGAGCTGGATGAACACAGCAGGCCAAGCAGCATCAGAGGAGCAGGAAGGCTGACGTTTCAGGCCTAGACCCTTCTTCATTGCAAATAAGGTGAGATTAACTACTAATGACCTGCTAATGCATGCAAATAGACCTATTGCTGCTCACTAAAAAGAATCCATCTTGCCATTCAGCACTTGGTTAGAAAACAGAACTTTTTGCTGTAGATGGGAAAAGCTCCTTGCTAGCCATCTCCTTTGATTTTCCTAACTTTCTTGCCATGGCACACATCATTCAATGCTGGGAAGATTCTTCCCATGGTTTTTCTTTATATAGAAGTGTCCTATTTCATTCAAGTTGCTAAGTTCAGCTGATAATTTTTACTTATTTCTTTAATGCTGAAGAGCAAAACTTGAATTACACCAGATGCAATTGTTTAAACCAGATCTTTTGACAGCATTAAGTCATTTAAGTTTAGTCTCATAAGTAACTTCCTTAACTGTTAACTGTCTCACTGGCAGAAATTCAAACAAAACTTCTAAAAAGATAACTGAAACAAAATCATAATATTCCTTCAAACCAATATAGTAATCTGATAATTAACATCATTATCAAAGTCCTACAACTGTCATGGTAAAAGAGAATATATTAAGGCCAAAATTAGGTTTACATTGCATTTATATAAATGCACAAAACTTGGCAAATAAGGTTGGTGTATTGCACATACAAATAACCACATGGGAAAATGATATTGTAATGTTAATGGGAACCTGACTCAGAAAATGGAGGTAGTAAGAACTGCCAATGCTGGAGTCAGAGATAACACAGAGTGGAACTGGAGGAACACAGCAGGCCAGGTAGCATCAGAGGAGCAGGAAAGTTGACATTTCGGGTCAGGACCCTTTTTCTGAAGAAAGGTCCTGCTCAGAAAGTGGAGGGCAGTGTTTTAAAATTCCTGAATTCAAATTGCTCAGGAAAGATAGGGACGGAAAGAAAGGAGAGGAGGTGGCAGAATTGATTAAGGAGTAGCATTGCGCTGATGTGAGTGAGAGGTTGTTCTTGAAGGTCAAGGGCAGAATCAACATTATTGAGAGTTAAGATACAACAGAAGTGTATACTGGGTGTATTCCACAGGCTACAAACCAATAGGAACGATATAGAGGAAGTTACAGCCATGCACAAAGTTGTGAATGGGGCACATTAATTATCCTAATATAGACTGAGATAGTTTTAGGCTAAAGAGCAGAGAGAGGGAAAGCTTTTAGAAGTTTGTTCAGGATTATTCTCAAGATCACCATTGGTAGCCCAATAATACAGGAGACATTGGTTTTAGGGAATGAGATGGTTCAAGTGTTACTTATTTAAGCAACAGTGGTCATATTGTATTATGAGATTGAGGTTAGTCATGGAAATGTACATGAAGCAATCTAACCAAAAATGCTTAATGTGAGGATGGCTATTGTCAATGAGGTGAGAACAGATCCCAGGTAGCTGAAATTAAAGTTTGGAATAATAAACCACCTTTAAAGAGGAGGTGGTTTTGATACGTTACAATGAGGCAAAAGGTCTGGCATACAAAGCCAGAGCTTACTGGATGACAAATGAAATAGTGAATGAGATGAAAAATGAAAAAGGTACATTTGATGTGGTGTGGATTAACTTCAATTGATTTGATAAAGTGCCAAATAATAGACCTGTCAACAAAGTTGAAAAACATAGAAAGGTTTGGTTGAGTGACAGGAAACAAAGTGCATTGGTGGGAATATTTTTGGACTTGAGGAAATTCTACAATAGGCTTTCCCAGGGATTGTAGTAGGGCTGGTTTCTAAGTTAATAACCCAAGTTTGGGTGCACAGGGCACAATTTCAAAATTTGCAGGTGACACAAAACCTGGAATTAGTGTAAAACTGTGTGGAGGATAATGATAAACTTCAAGGGAACACGGACAGGCCGGTAGAATGGGCTGACAAATAAAGTTTAACACGGGGAAGAGAATACTGACGCATTTCGGTTTGAAGAATGAGGGCATCAATACAAATTAGAAGGTACAGGAATCCAGAGTCATGGAAGTATAAACACAAATTGTTACTGGTGGCAGGGGTGGTTGAGTAAGTGTTTAAAAAGGGAGATGGGATCATAGAAATAGAAACAGAGTACAAAAGCAAGGAATTTATGATGAGCCTTTATAAAACACAAGTTTGGCCTCATTTTGCCCAATTCTGATCACTGCCAATTTGAAAGGAGGTGAAAGGACTTAGAGAGATTGTAGAGAAGAATTATAATAAGAATTTTAGTGATGATAGACTTCAAATAATGGAGTTGTACTCCTGAGAGAACAGAAAGATAGGACAAGATGATATAGAAATGTTGAAAATTTTGTGGGGTCTAGACATTCTTTGTTGAGAGAAACTACTCATTAATAAAATAGTTAAGAACCAAAGGACACAGATTGGAGATGATTGGTAAAAGAACCGATGATAGGATGAAAAATGTATTTAAACAGTGAGCGGTTCAAATTTGGAATGCAATGCTTGAGGTGATGGTGGAGGCAGATTCAATAGTGCCTTTCAAAACAGAATTAAATAAATGCCTGAGGGAAAGAATGTGCAGGCTTTCAGGGGAAGAACATGGATATAGGACTAGCTGTCTCTATGTGCGTCTGCTTTTGTAAACTGCTGGCACAGCCATGATGTTCTGAAAGGCCTCCTTCTGTATTGTAGTGATTTTCTAATTCCATGACTCTAAAGGAATACATGTTGACCTGTTGTGTTGTCTTTACCTGTTCTGGTGGCTCAAGTGGAATTTAAAGATGACTGTTTGAAAAATTAAAACAAGTTCTTCCTGTGTTTTGACCAACATTCATTCCTCAACCGATGCTACTAAGAAAGAAAGAGATCAGCCACTAATTTGTCGTTATGATTTCTGTTTCTACGCTGTACGACTCTATCATTCGATTTCAATATTTCTGAAAGAAATGCTAATACATTAAATCAAAGTAAAATCTTTCAGTCTTTTCTTTCTATAGCTGATTAGACTTCAGATCACTTTGAAATGTTAGAATGGTCTTGTTCTTATTTAAAATTGCTACAATGTAGAATTCCTGGAGTTCATTATATTCTTATGTTCGTATATTGATACCATCTGTTAACTTGTTAAACTATGACATGGAAGAAGGAGTTATCAGGCAAGCACTCCCTAGTGAGGCAATATGATGCACTGTCAGTGAATTATAGATGAAACAATGCCCTTTTGAACATTCTTGCCATGGAATGCACATGCCTGGAAAAAGATGAGATATTTCCAAATGATATAACACTTGGCAGGAGTGTCAAAAGAGAGA
Organism: Rhincodon typus; assembly: GCF_021869965.1. Taxonomy (NCBI): domain Eukaryota; kingdom Metazoa; phylum Chordata; class Chondrichthyes; order Orectolobiformes; family Rhincodontidae; genus Rhincodon; species Rhincodon typus. The sequence goes on along the minus strand of NC_063340.1, from coordinate 42,241,930 downwards.
AAGTGGTATGTTGTCATTGTTGTTCCATCGAAGTACATTGAATTTACAGCACAGAAACAGGCCTTTTCTCTTATAAGATCCATAGCAATGTTTATGACTCCTCTGAAATGAACTAATCCCATCTGCATATCCTTCACTTCCTTTCCTACTCAGGTACTTAAAGCTTCCCCTTAATGACACCAGTGACATTTCCCTCAATCATTCCATCTTCTAACCACTATATTGGTGAGGATGTTTTTCCCTCAAATCTTTATTAGAAATTATCTTATGTTTGTGACACCTTATTGTACTCACTGTGAATTGCTGTGACCCTCCAACACCCTTTCAATCCCCCAAAACCCCTCAGACCTTCTCTGACACTCATAAAATAGTGGCAGACAAATTAATGGTCATTGCTACTCTTTGAAAGATTTGGGCCAACATTTCCACTTGAGGGGAGTACTAACTCTGGTAGGTAGGCTGTTGGGTTGGTAGAGTGTAGGTGGGTGGGGCGGAGAAATCAGGTGAAGTTGACGGATTGGGGGAGGTTTGGACCATCAGAGGAGGTCTGAGGTGTCTTGGGGGATCGGAACATCAGGAAGGGTACTGGGCGGTCAGGGCAATTCAGAGTGAGTCAAGAGGGAGTTGGATGGTCATAGGGTCTTCTGTGGTCAGGGAATTCAGGGGTTGGGAGAGTCAGAGATCAATTCAGGGTTGAAGGATCAGGGAGTCAGGTGACAGGTATGGGGTCAAGTGTTTGGGAATAGTCGGGAGTCAGGAAAGTAGTTGGAGGGTCAGTAGATAGTTGCAGGGACAGGGAACAAGTCAGGGGTCAGCTGAGGGTTTGGGGGTTTGGTTGTGCATTTAACCAGAAGTTAGACATTCGGTTCAGGAAGGTATGTGTTTGAACTCTCTGACTATAATTTAGAGGTGGAGAATTTCTCAGAGGATTCTGAAGAACAGGGGAATTTATGCTGGAAGTTCAGACTTACTGTGCAGTTCCCATGGAGTTAGTGCATTGGGTCCTCTGGGGTATCTTGACACATATCTTAAGTTGTACACCCATTCTCTGACTATCTGGAGACGAGGAGATCTGGGCTACATTCTTTACATATACCCCATCAAAGCTATGAATGATTTTTAAGGCCTGTATCAGGATCACTTTCTAGCCTTGTTTTTCATTGAGAAAAGAGCTTTCGGCTGAGCAGCCTCTCAGTTCTGGTACCTTATTTTATGTTTCATGTGGTAACTGTGGCTGTCTGGCATGCACAATGCATTTCTTACAGCTGCTTTGTTATTTTTAACTAGTGCCATGGGTGATGTTATATACACTTTACCCCAGTCTTATAGATAAGTGCCATGAATAGAGAACAATGACAAAACAGATGGAAGTCAATGCAACGACTGAACTGAGAGAGTCAGAAATTAAAACTTTGTAAACGTGAAGTTAAGTGGCTCACATATATATTTTACACACCAGATTCAGTTACATATTAATGTCCATACGGATTTGTCTTTAATGATATGTGAAAATTGCCCATGGGAAAGCTGTACAGTTTAGTTGACTTTTAAGAACACCAAATACTCAAAACAATGATGCCTGGCTTCACATTACCAGCGTATTTGATTTAAGTGACTGAATAATATAACATGAAAATAGATTATAAATAGAACTTGTTTGGATGTGTGTGGTTGAGTTCTAAGAAAGAAGAATTTGCATTATCCCATTTCTTTGAAAAATCTTGCAGAGCTTCTAACAGATATTCACGAGTGCAGTGACTATAGCTGTGCTGCATTTGCTTTGCTTCCTCAAACTGTCATGATATGAATGATGAGCAGGTTTCAACATTGACAATTGATGAAGAATGGACCAGCACATGGAATCTTAGCAGGCCTCTGGTGGCAGCATGGCATGGGCTGGTGAAGCCTGGAGTGGGACTCTGATGACAGCATGGCATGGTCTGGTGAAACCTGGAGTGGGACCCTGTGGCGATGGCATGGCATGGGTTGCTGAGGCCTGGAACAGGACTGTAGTGGCTGAGAAGGAAAAGTTGGCCTCTTTTTAAGTTATCTTTCTTCATTTTTTATTTTATTTTAAATTAATGAAAATGGTGCCTATTCATGGCAACGGTATAAACTTTTCACTGTATTTTATGCTGAATACATGTGACAATAAATGATTCAATTCAATTCAGTTCAATTCTTGAGGCCATTTACTCGACTTTGATAAATTCTGTTTGTTCGAAACAGTTTAAAACTGTGAGTGTGCTTTAAGGTTGCTTGTCTATAAAATATAAATGAATCTCATCCTGGAGTAAAAGTTTAAGTCAACATGCTAACTTTTGGTCATTAATAATGCATGGCCTAAATTAACTGCAATAGAGGCCCCACCAAAAATTGTTGTTCCTAAAATATGTCACAAAGCAAGAAATATATTTCCTCATTCCAACAAAGCTCTCTGGCAATCTACAGAGTTGAGAAATAATGACAAGGTGATAGTGGGTTCTCCTGTGTGATCGTGGCAGAATGGGCATCACCTTAATTCCCAAGAGTTATTAACTCTGGACATATTTCATCTTTGCACACTCAACTAAGACCTGCAAAAGGTTAATGCTGATCCATGCTGGTTTTGTGTGCATGGCTGCGGCCACTTTGTCAATTTTGCTTCCATTTTGTCAGAAGTCTAACATCACCACTAAGTATTTGATTTTGACCTGTTCTGCTGTAATTTCTTAGATCCTTATGTCCTGGTCTCTTGTCATAGAGCACCTCCTGCTATCCCATTAAAGCTCACTTGGCTGGACAGTAAGTTTGTGATGCAAAGTGATGCTAACAGCATGGGTTCAATTCCTGCACTGTCTGAGGTCACCATGATGGACGGTCCTTCTCAACCTCTCTCTTACCAGAGGCATGGTGACCCTCAGGTTAAACCACCACCTGTTTTTTCTCTCAAATGAGGGAGCAGCCCTATGGTCTAGCCGGACTGTGACTTTAATGATTAACTTGTCAGGATTTCAGGAGCCATGTTTTTTTAATCCAATATGAGAGAGAGAGAGTCCTTGTATGACAATAGGAATTTGTTTACATTGCGATAGTTTTATGAGTGGACAAAGCAAATATTGAGGAGCGTTAGCTTATTTTCAATTTAGAAAGATGAAAACTTTTATTTTGCATAGGTTAAAAATCCATTGTTTGAAAAGCTTGTGTGAATAGCTTCTCCTTGAGAAAATAATTAATTCAGAAAAGTTAGGAAATATATTACCTCAGTGTAAGGATTTTATTTTGAAGATTCCAGACTAGAAATGCTTGGTTAGAACCTGAGAGGGGATTTATGAAGTGGAGAATGTCTAAATTATATGACTAATCAAGGAAGAAGCTATCAAATCCAAAGTGAGAATCGAAAGAAACAGTTAAGTTAAACCTATAGATATGATAGAGAAGCGAACTCTCTCTGGTTTATAAACACTGTAACGTGGTAGTGTTGGGATAGATGAAATTGTGTTTTTACTGTATTTAAAAATCTATAAAAATATAGGTTGTATGTAAATAGCATGGTTCATTCTATTTTATCATCAGCTCTTTGGTGTAATAAACTTCTGTTTTGTGGTTAAAATCAAATTCTAAGCATTGAGTAGTTGTGTTTCAGAGAAAAACCACCTCATTAATTAAAATATGATCTATTAAGCTGGAATTCAGTCTGGGATTTGACTTGTTTCGTAATAACATCAGTTGGAATCATAATAGAATACCTAACTTGATGAATGATTAGTGTAGAGCAGGAAGCTCTTTTTCTCAAACAGGTTGGGATTTGCAATAGTATTGTTATGGTATATGATTACCTATTTAACCATTAGATGGTTCCTTAGGAACACCCTATCACATTATTGTTTCACTAGTACTGTGATTAAAAGCTCACCTTGTTTGACTAGTAGCACTTAACGAATGTTAACAACCCTTAGTCGCTTTTTCCTCTTACCTTAGAAAAGGCTGCTTATGATCCTACATGCGTTTTGAGACTATCCAAAGTTTTTCAAATTATGTTTTCAAATTGTACCAGTCCCCTCTTTTGTCCCTATCTCTTTAAATCACACTTACAAGCAGTTTTTCACACCTATTTGTTATTACAGTCTCCACACAAACCTGAAATGTATTTGTAACTATACTGGAAATCTCAGAAAATTTGATATAGGCACTACCATTTAATTTCAGCCTGACTTAAACTTACCAAAAGTAATTCTGGTATAAATGTAAATAAATATTTATTTATCTTACATGACATACAGAAGGAGAAAATACTCAGAAATATACTGGAATCTGAAATCTAAAGGCAGATTCAGTTTTGCTGAAAGGAAATAATGCTATATTATTGGGAAAGTAAGACTATAAGAGGAGATGCTGAATGGGTTATATTGATCCAGGCTTGGGCACAAATGTTGGACTTTTAAGATTGACTGTGTTGCCTCAAAAGATCATCAGATGATAACAAGCAATTTCAGAGTTGCTCAATCTAACTCTCTTGAAATAGGGATTACCAAACACTGGGCATTTTTTTGCTGTGGAGTCATATCCACTGGGACTGAATTCTAATTGTCAGCAACTTTTTCTTGTAACCCTTAACAGCCATCTGGGGAGCTAATCTTCATTAACTGTCCCCTGGCTCAATTTGAACTTGAATCTCCGGAGGTGATACATTTTTGATTTAGATCACTTGTTTGCTGGTCTCCATATTGAGCAGATTTGTGCAATATGGAAAATGTAACTCAAGGTCTCTGATGGCTGTATGATTCACATCTAAACATCCCATTGGAACTTCCATGTAAATTACTTTAGTGGTGCTAAACAAAGCTGTTCACTGTTCTAATTTCATAAATAAATATTGTAAATCCCTGACACTCCCTCACTTCCTATCATCTTGAAAAAGTTTTGTTTTTTTTTCAGTGTTGACTGTATGATTGATGGGAAATAGGGTCCAAGGCAGTTTGAGGCTAAGAGTGTAATTGTTGTTAGGTTGTTCACTGACGTTGGGGAGGTGAACTATGTTTCTTAGTGGGAAATAAAATTGGAAGACAGCCATCCTGATTTCAGAGGAAATGAATACCACTGCTGTTATTTCTGATGAGTGGCAGGGTGTTGACATTCTTATGAGTAAAAATGCAATAACATTTTTAACTCTGCTGTGGTAGACAACTTAGTCCATATTTATAAGACTGTAAGACAACTCAACTTGGTTCTGTAGTGTTATGGATATCTGGAACCTAAGGAAATGTTGGCTATAATGCTTCCCGCTGCTGCGAGCACAGTGTGCCTTAATTTACAGGGTGCCAAAGTGAGTGGTGCCATGTGCACTGGAAGCATTGTAAGTGGATCATGACACTAGAGTAATGTTGATTTGGCATTTATTTGCCAATTTGAACCAACAGATCCACATAGCAGCCTTTATCATTTCCTATGCAGAAGAGAATCCACAAATGCCCCTCCACAAATGCACCCCCCCACCCCTTATCCCTACAGCCATATATAAGACTGGCAAACCAAATTGCAGCTTTTTACCTGCTTTTGTTCTGGTGCAAAGTTAATGTCTGCACTATTTCTGTCTTATTGGAGGAATTTTACAAACTGTTTGCATTGTCAGAAAGTGATGCTGGACTTTGATAAGGTTGCAGAAGTTGGTTGATGTCTCAGGAGAAAGTCTATTTCAGTAATGAGACTAGTTGCAGCCCCTCTTGGACTGCAGGATAACTTGGGGTTGGAGCACTGGTGGCAGAGCAGGGAGGTAGTGAACAGAGGGAAGAGGAATAGGAGGGCTCTCAATAGCATCAGAATATATTCTAATGGAGCCCTTCCCAGTGGTGATTACACTCCTGCTCTGTCACCTGGAACTGCACAGCAGTGTGAGGGCTGCATTGCTGGTAACTTTCATGCCTACATTTCTACGTCAGGTAGAGTCCATGACATCAGCAGCGTCTGAAAGTTTTCTGCCAATGACTGCACTTGGCAGTTGACAAAGGCCCTGTGCAGAAGAAGAGAAGCCTTCATCATCTTCTCAATGATTAGACAGAAGAAGGAAGAGAAAGCATGAACTTACAAGGCAGGTGGTATTCCCAATCGCGCAGTTTGTTAATCAACAGTACATATGCGATTCTGAAGGCCTTACATTTTAATGGGGAGATTTTCTATAATCATAGCAGCAACCACATTGTTAATGCCCAAGAGATTTCAATGAATGTCTGCTTTCCTGACAGCAGCCATGATACATTCAGTCCAGATAATCATATGTACCTGCCATCTTGGGCTTGCCATGCCAAATAAGACGCTGTTTGCTGGTTGATGCCCTCAGTGTGCCTGGCTATTGACTCCCTCTGTCACCCAATCGTATGAGGATAATGTTCCCAGAATGAGAGTTATGCATCAACCAGGAATGTTGTGGAGCAAACCATTGGCAATGGTTCTGCTGTTTGCACTACATTGGGGAACCATCAGTATGCATCCAAGTTCCTGGTGGCCTGCTGAGTTCTCTGTGAATTGTTGCCATGAGGGCATGGCCCACCCACAATCAATAACCCACAACCAATAATACAGTAGTCAGAGCCTGTGCTGCATCAAGTTGGGCTTTTAGGGCAACACACTTTCACTGCTGCACTGGATGCTGGGTGATTTGCCAAGGCAACAGTGCAAGATGAGATATTGGCCACCAGTCGTTGCATCATGGGTAAATCCACAAGTGCTCCCATGCAGTCGACTATTACGTCTACACCAAAAAGCTCAGGCTTCAAATTCTGTACAGAGTTTTGTGTCAGTTTGAAGCCAGATACCTCTATGCTTCTTGCCAATGCTCTGTGATAGGTCTGCCAATTCGCTAAGAACCTTGGTTTGTATGGCCATCAGCATCCTCTTATAAGCGACTTCATTGCAATCATCAGCTGTGTTTCCTGTAGATAGACTTGTCTGTGATCTTATCCTCCACTGACTTGGGCATAAAAGCTATCACTTTCCATGACCTGAATTTAGCCCACTTATGCCTGGTTACTCACCATATTTTGATTCTGACTGTACCCCATTTTCTAAGATTTGAATGGCATCAGAATCTAAGCTGATGTTTGCGATTCTCAAATGAAGATATGGGTTACCTTCAATTGAAACTATCGACCTTCCTCATAAGGCTGCACTGCCTGTTCATGTGGCAGTCCTTGGGTATGTGAAAGCAGATGTGCGGAAGGGAAGGGTTGTGGTGGGAGTAGATTTTGGGGTGACACAAACTGCAGCCTCTACTCCAGGTAGAAGGGGGATGCTGAGGTGAGATTTGAGAAGGGGCAGCAGGCAGAAATGCACCATCATCTCAATTGTTCTCAGCAATTGTGCTTGTAAAAGTCTCAGTAATAGCTAGCATTATAATGCTGCGCACCAATGTCTCTGTCAGGATCAGGAAGATGCATGCGTGCCTGTGACTCTGATTCTCTGCTACTTCAGGATGTCTTGTCTTGAAAGAGAGAGGGATCAATGTGAGTACAAGATGTCATTAAACTTGTTATGACACTTGTGGTTCTCCAGGAATTTATATTCCTGCTCACCAATTCCTGCTTCCTCCTAGGATGCGCCTTGCAAGCCTCCTGGTCCTCCTGTGGAAACATGGCATTTCTCCTTTTCTTTCAAGCTCCCTTGTCATTGCTTTCAATGGGAAATCCTGGGAGAATTTTCCACTGCTTGTTGCACTATTTGATGTCCATTTCCTGTTAAAGAAATCTTCCAGAGACTGTTACAATATCTCTCTTTGCAAGAGTTCAGCAATTATTTAAGAGGTCCAGGCTAGCTGTGTTTTGCAAATTGGCAAAGATTCCAGACCCAAGCTTCTATACTTTTAAGACAGTTACATGACATTCTCATATAAAAGTACCTATCCCGTCTGCAGTCACTCTCTGTGTTTAGAGAAACCAGTGTAGTCAATCAGTTATATGTATTTGTAATGTTCAGTAGCATCAGTAAGCAAAGAGACTATGCCATGTGTGTAAGTCTGTGGTATCATAGCCTTGTAAATTGTTAGTGTTGTAAATAAATTTCAGACATCTGCCTTCCGAAGAACCTGACTATCTAGGGTATATGTCATGCAGAATAACACGTAGTAAACCACAAAATGGCATCACTGAACATCATGTTAGCCACAATTTACTGGGCCTGCTGGGTTACATGCTGGAATCATTTAGATGAGCAAGCAGCACAAATTGTGCGTACAGTGTGATTATGTGCTGTTATCCCCATGCCAAGCTTCTATAAATGTGTGAAGAGGAAAATGATTAGTAGAGATAAATATAGGTCCCTTACAGCCAGAAACTGGTGAAATTATAATGACGAAACAAAGAAATGGCAGAAGAATTGAACACCTACTTTGGCTCTATCTTCATAAAAGAGGACACAAACCACCTACTGTAAATATTAGGGAACCAAGGGTCTAGTGAGAAGGAGGAATTGAACGAAATCAGTACCAATAAGAAAATAGTGCTAAGAAAATTAATGGAGTTAAAGGCTGACGAATCACTGAGGCCTGATAATCTACATCCCAGAGTATGAAAGGAAGTAGTCCAGGAAATATTGGATGCACTGGTAGTCATCTTGCAAAATTCTACAGAATTTGGAACAGTTCCTACAGATTGGGGGGTAGTAAATGTAACTTCACTGTTTAAAAATGGAGGGAGAGAAAAATCTGAGAATTACAGACCAGCTTAACCTAATATCAGTATATAAGAAAATAACAAGAATCTATTATAAAATATGTGACAACAGTACCCTTATAAAGCATTATTTGGATTGGACAAAACCAACATGGATTTATGAAAAATAAATCATGCTTGAAAAATTTACTCAGGTTTTTTGAGGATCTAGCTAGTAGTATGCATAAGGGAGAACCAGTGGATGTGGTACGCTTGGATTTTCAAAAGGCTTTCGATAAAGTCCCACGTGTGAGGTTAGTGGGCAAAATTAAAGCATATGGGAGAAGGGGTATATTGGCATGGATTGAGAACTACTTAGCAGACAGGAAAACAAAAGTTGGAATAAATGAGTGTTTTTTTTAGGTGGCGGGTAGTAATGCTGGACCACAGGGATTAATGTTTGGGCCCAGCTATTCACAATATGCGTAAATGACCTGAATGAGAAAACCAAATGCAACATCTCCAATAAAAACCGAAAGAACTGCGGATGCTGTGAATCAGGAACAAAAACAAAGTTGCTGGAAAAGCTCAGCAGGTCTGGCAGCATCTGTGAAGGAAAAAACAGAGTAAACATTTCGGGTCCGGCGACCCTTCCTCAGAACCAGTTCATCAGAACCCAGTTCTGAGGAAGGGTCACCGGACCTGAAACGTTAACTCTGTTTTTTCCTTCACAGATGCTGCCAGACCTGCTGAGCTTTTCCAGCAACTTTGTTTTTGTTCCTGCAACATCTCCAAGTTGGCTGATAGCATAAAATTGAAAGGATTATGAATTTTGAGGAGGCACAAGGCAGAAACAATATAATGTAGCTAAATGAGAAATTATACACTTTGGTCTGAAAAACAGGAAGACAGAGTGTTATCTAAATGGTGATGTATGGGAAATGTGGATATATAAAGGGATCAGGGTGTCCTCATACACTTGTCAACGAAAGGAGACAAGAAGGTGCAGCAAGCAGTTAGGAAAGAAAATAGTATATTGGTCTTCATCGCAAGAGGATTTGAGTTCAGAAGTAGGGATTCTGACTGTAGTGATACAGGGCTTTTGTGAGAACACACTGAGAGTGTTATGTACAGTTCTGGTCTTCCTACTTAAGAAAAGATATACTTGCCATAGAGGGAGTGCAGCAAAGGTTCACTAGACTAATACCAGGGATGGCAGGATGGACTTCTGAGGAGAGATTGGTTTAACTGGGTCTGCATTTGTTAAATGGATGACAGACAATCTGATTAAATGTATAAAATTGTAAGAGGACTGGGCAGACTAGATTCAGGTAGGATGTTTTCCCTGGTTGGGGAATCTAGAATTAAGAGTCAAGATCTCTAGATATGGGAAGGCCGTTTCGGACTGAGATTAGGCCATTTTCTTCATTGAAAGTTCAGTGAAACTGTGGAATTCTCCAAAACAGAATGTTGTGGATTCCAAGTTACTCAAGTTGGAGAAAGAGTAAATGTAGTGTTGAAATAGAGGATTAGCCATGTTCATAATGAATGGTGAAGCAGGCTTAATGGGCTGAATGGCCTTCTGCTCCTAGTTTCTATGTTTGCAATCAAATTTCTCACCAATACTTTTTTTTTCAAAAGTCAATTACTCCAATAAGTTCTCACCTTTTCCTGAACAGAATCTATTTGATGTAAGTTTCAGATGCAGATATCTAATGTTTTTGCAAAGTCATCAATCGTAGACTGAATTTAAATATTGATTCATACTGGCTAGGAGACATTTTGATAAAGCGTATACATGTTTATTTGGAGTTACCAAATATTGTTTCACATCTTGGATTTATTTGCTTTATTACTGACAAATAGGACTTTTTCAACCGTATCTTCCTTTACCTCTCACTCAAACATGGCTTATGCATTAATTGGAGAAAATTTATCGTAACATGCTAACCTTAAACAGAACTAATCATTTGTGATGAGAGGATTTGTGGTATTTTACAAAGAATCATATGGAATGAGAAATCATGGAAAGACAATAATGCTACTTAGAGCTGAGAGGAAGCTTTTTCTTTCAGATTATTGAAGCAAGAAGCTTGGAGTGGAATTTTCCAGCCTTTTGTATATCAAGTTTTTGCTGATGAAAGAGTTCCCTTGATGTGAAAATGAGTCATCCCTTGGTCTTTTCCAAAAATACAAATGCTGACCGTTGTGTTTTTTATGCAATATAAATCTTATTTTCAATAACTGATGTTGTTTCCTGAAATTAATAATAATATATTTCAGAATTATTTTGGCTTTCCTTTCATTAATGGCATATTTATGTTTAAGAGCATTTACACTTTGATTCCATGACTGTTTAAAACAAAAAGTTTGAGACAGTTTAACTCTATCTGCCTTGAAGTAACCAGTTAGAGAAGGAGCAGGGTCATCTACAAACACCCAAGTTACTTACCTATAGATGGAAATTTTAAACCTGCTCAACTGAGATTAGTGAAAATAACAAGTAGGAGATAAGTCAAATGGCTTTTAATTTATTGACATTTGTTTTGACTAATTTCACAAAATCATGACCCGTGTCAGCCAATTTTAATCTCTTCTACCAATTATATATGTGCTTTATTATACGCTTCTATCGTGCACCTTCTTTCTGGAGTACATAGAGGTGGTGATCCTCTTCAGAAATGACCCGAAACATCAGCTTTCCTGTTCCTCTGGTGCTGCCTGGCCCGCTGTGCTCCTCCAGCTCCACACTGTCTTATCTCTGACTCCAGCATTGGCAGTTCTTACTATGTCTGGTGATCCTTTTACCTTATTATGTGCTACTTCTAAATGTGACGTTGAAGGGGAGAGTAAATGCAATGGCATATAATGAAATATGTTGATTCTTAATGGAAGCTGCGCGGCATATTGCTCATCCTAACTTCTGTACAATATCATGAGATGATTCTGCAACGATGGAGGACACTTCAGCTCTGCACCGTATGGCAGCTCCTGGTTATGATTTGATACTTCTTCAGCCCACTGAAGGGGATATTGAGTTAGGTGTGGATGAAACATAATCATGGCCACCACTTCAGAATGATAAGTCCAATATCAATGCACTTGCTGACTGATCATCCCATGGATCCCTGGGGATTCCCTGCAGAATGTCACTTTCTGCATTCATTTTTTGTAGTTTTTAAATAAACCTTTGGAAGCCTGCACAGATTTGTTTAAGTTATTCATGTGACGTGAATGTCACTGGCACCAGTATTTGTTGTTCATCCCTAATTGCCTTTGAGCAGGTGATGATAAGCCACTTCCTTGAACAGGTGAAGTCCACATAGTTCAGGCCCTCACTTATTAGTCGAGCAGTTTTAGATTTTCACCCAGCAACAGCAAACTTACAGTGATGTTGTTCCAAGTTTGGATAGTGTGTGATTTGTAGGGGAACTTGCAGATGATGAAATTTGCAGGTTCCTTTGCATCTGCTGCCCTTGTCCTTCTTGGTGGTAGAGGTCCTGGCTTTGCAATGTGTTGAATAGCTTTAGTGGGTTATTGCACTGCATCTTGTGGATGGTATATATTGCTACCAGTACCTTTTGAATGTTGTTGAACAGCATCTATTCAGGTTAGTGGAGAGTATTCCATCACATTCCTGAGTGTGATTTGTACATGGTGGAAACAATTTGAGAGTCAAGAGGTGAGTTAATTGCCACAGAATTCATAGCTTCTGACTTGATCTTGCAGCCACAGTATTTACTTTTCTGATCAGTTCAGTTGCTGGTCAATGGTATCCCCATGATGTTGATGGTGAGGATTCACTGCTCATAATGCTGTGAATGTTAGGGGCATATTTATAGATTCTCTCTTGTGTAAGCTGATTATTGCCTGACACTTATGTAATTTGACTATTAATTCCAGTTATCTGCCCAATCCTGAACGCCGCCCAAATGTTCCTAACTATGAAAGTAGATTGCTTCAGTATGTGACAAATCATAAACAGTGCTAAACATGCGCAATCTTCAGTGAATATCCCCATTTCTGACTGTATGATGGAGAGAACATTTTTAATGAAGCTGCTGAAGATGGTTGGGTCTAAGGCCCCACCCAGAGGAGCATCCTCATTGACGTCCTAGGACTGAGATGATTGGCCTGCTATAACCACAAGCATCTTCCTTTGTGCTAGGTATAAGTCCAACTGGCAGAGAGTTTCCTCCTAATTCCTATTGACTCCAGTTTTTCTAGAGTTCCTTAATGCCACACTCAGTTGAATAAAACTCATCTCAATTTTGGGATCTAGCCCTGTTGCTCCTGTACAGACCAAGGCTATAATGAGGTCTAGAGCAAAAGTGGCATCAAAAGAACTTAAAATTAAGCAATCATGATGAAGTTATTGGTAAGTGTAACTTTATAGCATTGTTAATTACCCTTTTCTATCGCTTTGCTTTTCATTGTAAGTACACCGCTACAACAGTAATTGAACAGATTGGATTTATTTTGCCTTTTGTGACCAGAACATACTGTACAAATTGTTGGGGGATGTAGTTTTTTGCATATAGGGATTGAGCGTGCGACTGCCTCTGAAGCGCGGTTTGTTTTACAGCCAGGATGTTGTCAGCGCCTGTGGCTTTTACAGTATCCAATGCCTTCAGCTACTTCTTCATATCATTCATAGTGAATTGAACAACTTGAAGGCTGGCATCTTTGATGCTGGGGACATCAGAGAAAGCCAATATGGATTATGTACTCAGCACTTCTGGCTGACATTGGTTGCAAATTCTGCAGCTTTGACCTTTGTAATGACATGCTTCAGTTTTCCATCACTAGATATCTGTGGTCTAGGCTCGAAACATCAGCCTTCCTGCTCCTATGATGCTGCTTGGCCTGCTGTGTTCATCCAGCTCTACACCTTGTTATCTTAGATATTTGTGGAATCTGGTTCTCCTTGACATTTTGTGTCAAGTGACACTTCCTCAGAATTCTTCTGAGGAAAGGTCACTTGGCTTGAAATTTTAACCCTGATTTCTCTCCATTGACGCTGTCAGGCCTGCTGAGCATATCTAGCAATTTCTGTTTTTGTTTCTGTTTAAATAGTCACCTGTTTCTAATGGAGGTTGAATCTGGCATAACTGTTTCGGTGATCACAGAACCAGTCTTTAACAAAATTCCCCTGTACTCCAACTATTAAGTTTGTGCAAGACCTCAGCGAGACTGAGAATCTCTACCAGGGAACCCTTACAGATTAAGGGTACAATTTTGGCTTCAGTCTCTTACGAGAAGCAGCTGATTCAGTTACCACTGATTGTAGTAAAAGGCTCGGGCCCGAGCTTGATGGGGCGAAATTGGTTGAGAAAAATTCACCTAGATTGGCTCAACATTTTTCAATTAGAAAATGGCTGCCTGAATGAAGTCCTAATGAAATACCGGGAAGTTTTTCAGGAAGGTCTAGGGATTATCAAAGGAGCGAAGGCCAGCGTGCATTTGACCAGGAAGCAATTCTATGATTCTGCAGTTCCTGCCCAGTGCCATTTGCCTTATGGACAAAAGTAGATGCAGAAATCAGGAGGCTAGAAAGCGAAGGAATCATCAAACCAGTTCAGTTTGTGGAATGGGCAGCACTGGTCATACCGATTATGAAGCCTGAGGGTCGATTCGCCTTTGTGGGGATTTTAAACAGACGTTAAATTGCTTTTTGCAGCTGGATAAATACCCAATCCCTCGCATAGAGGATTCATGTGAAAAGCTGGCATGGGGCTGTCCTTCAAGAAGATGGATATGAGCCACGGATACCTGCAATTGTGGCTAGGTGAGGATTCCCAGGAGTATGCTATAATTAATACCCATGAGGGTTTACACCAATATACGAGACTGCCATTTGGGTTATTGTCTACCTGTCCTGGATGATGGGGAACATTTTACGAGATCCAGTGTAGGTTGCACTTATCCAGATGATGTGCTTATAACAGGGAAGATCATTAAGGAGCACTTAGAGAACTTGGACATAATCCTTAGATGTTTGTCCCAGGTGGGCGTACACCTTAGAAGGGAAAAATACGTGTTCCAGGCACCCAAGAGGCCTACTTGGGGGCTACAGATTCAACAAGACCGCGTTACACTGGTTGGAAGATAAAGTGAGGATGATCTAAAGGTGCCCTGGCCCCCATGTCTGTATCAGAGCTTAGGTCATTCCTTGGGCTGGTGAATTATTACGGGAAGTTCATACTTAACTTTACCTCCATCTTGGCACTTTGCATCAACTCCTAAAGAAGGATTAGCTTTGGAAATGGTTGCGAAGCCAAGCCATAGCCTTCAAGGAAGTGGAGAAACAGCTATCATCCTCTAAGGTGTTGGCAGACTATGATCCCAAGTGAGATCTGGTATTGATATGCGATGCCTCTCTGTAAAGCGTCGAGGTAGTATTAGCTCAAAGGTGGCTCAAAGGAGAGGAACACCCAAAAGCTTTGGCTATTGGCTAACGCAGAATGTAATTATGCCCAGTTAGAGAAGGAAGGTTTGGCCGTCATATTTGGAGTCAGGAAGCTCCAACAATACCTTTGTAGACATAAATTTGTAATAATTGCAGACTAAAAACCCCTACTTAAAGAGGACAAGGTAGAGCCACCCATAGCTTCAGACCGAATTCAGCGGTGGGCTATAATAATAAGTGCATTAAATTATAAGTTGGAATATTGTCTGGGAGGCCAAGTAGCAAATGCAGATGCATTGAGCCCTCTCCCGCTGGCAGATACCATTGGTGGTACCACAACTGGAAGAGGCTGTAATGGTTTTAAATTTTGTGGACACACTTCCAGTCACATCTGACAATATCAGACTTTGGAAGCAGAAAGACCTGGTCCTTTCAAAACTGAAAGAGCTGGTGGTGATGGAGCAAACCAAAGGGCCATCACAGCCAGAATTGAATCCTTTCTGGACCCAGAGAGACCAAATCATCGTAGAGGAAGGCATTTATTATGGGAAGCAAGAGTGATTGTCCTGAGCAAAAGTCACTGCCAGATAGTGGCTGAACTCCACCAGGGTCACCCAGGGGTTTCCTAAATGAAGATGTTGGCGAGAGGTTATGTTGGCTGGGCAGGACTGGATGCAGACATAGCCGCATTGGTGGGGCAGTGCCTTGAGTACCAACAAGGACAGAAATTACCACCAGCAGCTCCCCACATTCATGGAAATGGCAAAGTAAACCCTGGACTCGGTTACATGTCAACTATGCAGGTCCTTTCATGGGCTGAATATTCTTAGTCATTGTGGATGCTCCCTCAAAATGGCTGGACATCCATAGAGCTCATTCATCAAACATGGGGACGATGATAGAAAAACTACACGTATCTTTTGCAATACATGGACTCCTGGAGGTGTTGGTCATAGATAATGGACCATCATTTACCAGCAGGAAATTTGAGTATTTCCTAAAGTTAAATTATACTCATTATATAAGGACAGATCCATACCATCCATCATCCAATGGTCTGGCAGAAAGAGTAGTCCAAACTTTGAAGGCAAATTTAAAGAAACAGCTCACAGCTTCATTAGATACCAAACTGTCCCAGTTCCTATTTGATTATAGGACTACACCTCATGCAACGACAGGGGTAGCCCTAGCAGGGTTGCTAATCGGGAGAAAACTCTGCACCAGGTTAAATCTGATCTTCCTGGATCTGGCGATGGAGGGTGAAACAGCATCAGGAATGCCAATGCTGGACACAAAACCCCACTAAGCTAGAGAGACAGTTTACTGTGTGGGACAAAGTTTGGTTTAGGACCCAGCGGAATGGCCCTGCATGGGTAAGAGGCATGGTCGATGCGAGGTCAGTTCCAGTAAAGTATAAAGTTCAGGTGGGTTCAATGGTTCTCAATAAGCACATGGACCATATGAAGGCTGCAAACTCAAACTGAGATGTAACATGTATCCTCCATATTGGAAACCAGTGCAAAATGTCTATTCAATTCTTCTGCCATTTCCTTATTTTCCATTATTAATTTCCCAGATTCACTTTCTTTAGGATGAATGGTCATTTTGTTAGCTGTTTTCCTTTTAAAATATCTCTAGAAGCTGTTACTGTCTGTTTTTATATTTCTAGCTAACTTTATTCTGTACTCTAATTTTTCCCCCTCTTATTAATTGACTTTTTGAAACATTAATCTATATTTTGAGATATTACTCTATATTTTCCATATAGAAGATCATTAATTGATCTGTTGAATGAGGGGTCTATTTAGCAGGAGTTTCCCTCACCCATGTTTGATCTATGGAGTGACTTCATGGGTTCTGAATTTCGCAAATAAGTGTTACAATTCCCATTCTTTCCTGACTGTACCCTACTCTGCTGCTACCTCTTGCGAGCTTGTCTTTCAGTTAGAACAGGATGTACCCAGGATGATGATGGATGAGTCTGTGACATGTGCTGTAAAGGTGGATTCAGTGATTCACTGAGTGTGATTATGTTAAATAATTGCTTCACAAGTCAAGGGACAGCTGTCCCAATTTTGACACAGGTCTTTGCAGGTTTGATTGAGCAGGGCTCAGCTTCGTCATTACTGTTGTTTAGGACAATGCCATGTGGTCTGTCCAGTTTTATCCTTCATCAACTTTTCTGCAGTGGTTTGATACAACAGATTTGCTTGCTAAGTAAAGTGTCAAATATGTTGCTGTAGGTCTAGACTCATATGTATGTCAGATTGTGTAAGGATGGCAAATTTCTATCCCTGAAGGTGATTAATGAACCAGGCATGTTTTTACGACTACCTGGTTGTTTCATGATCATCATTACTGAGATTAATTCATTCTGGTCTGAATTTATTAATTAATTGAATTTAAATTCTCCTTCTGTCATGGTGGGATTTGAAGCCCTGTCTCAAGAACATCAGTGCAGGGTCTTCGTTACTAATCCAGTATGCTGTTTAATAACACCCTATTCCTTTTCACATCTTCCATAACTTACATGTAGCATGGGGCCTATAACGTTGGACTCTCACACTCCATCCACCTCTCCATTGTGTTGTTAGCTCACAATTCACCCTTTCGTTAACTCTACCTCATTTAAACCAAGCGATATGTTTTCCTCTTTCAGACTCTTTTCTGACACTTCCTTTTTCATTCAGTGGAGGTGGATGCATCTAAACTGGATTGGTGTGGTCAGCAGTAGCTATAAGGTAAGTGCACGTGTTAGATTTCTGCTATCTCTGGGGTAGTCATGGAATGTCTCTACACAAAAGAAAGGATCTGTAATAGCATCAAATTGCTTTTGCACAGGACATTTAATGTGGAAACTTGTACAGTGCCCCTCAGTAATCTGTGGAAAATGGCACTGATCAAACTAGGAGAAATTGGATGCGATGCTTAATAGTTTGGTTAAAGAAGTAGGTTTGAGAAAGGAGTTAAAGTAGGAGATAGGTGGATGGGTTTACTGTGGGAATTTTAGAGTTTAGAGCTAATGTGGCTGAAGGCAAGGATGTCAAAAGTTGGGCGAAGGGAATAGGGGATGCACAGGAATCAGACTTAGCTAAATGTAGAGTTCTGGGGGTATTGTTGGGTTGGTGCTGGCATGATGTCAAATGGCTGTACATGTAGTAACAAAGGTCATTCTGCTGCTGGGCAGGTGTTCCTATTTCTTACTATGAGTGAGTGAGTTTGAACAGTAGCAAGAAGAAGTTGTTGAGTGTTGACAATCTGGGACAATGGTATTCTATTTGTCCCGAGTCACATCTTCATAAGGACCATGTGATAATTATTCAAATAAATTGACATTGTTGAATCTGATAAAGTGTTTGCACAAACAGCAATCCCAAATCCATTTTTCCCATAATTGGACATGTGGTACTTAGCACCTCTGCTATACTTTGTGATTGTGCTCGTTTGGTTCAATTGATAGCATTCTTCGTGCCAAGAGAATATTGATTCAATTGACACTTGAATATCTAAATCAAGTTGACAAATTGAGGCACTAAGTGCGTGGAATTTGTCAGTGTTCTGTTTATGTTGTTTCCCCAATCTTCTGCTGAAGTTATGGCAAGAAATCTAGAGAATACCATTAAAACTTTTACCCTGATTGGCTAAACAAATCTCTGATGTTCGGGGGTTCGAGGCAGATGTTAAGGAATCCAGAGCGCTGTGTCAAGAAAGGAAACAAGTTTTTTCTGTATTCCAGCCAACATTCCTCCCTCACTCGATAGCATCAATCAGTAATCTCATTGTAGGATAACAGGATTTTATTATGTGCTTAATAGGTGCCACATTATAACAAGATGTCATTGCACTTTGAAGTGGTTCAGTGAATGTGAAATGCTTTAACATGTTTCTGGAGATAAGATGTGTTGTAAATGGTCATCATTCTTCATCGTCTCCAATACATTTGTTAACCACTGCTAACCTTTCATAAGACCAAATTGTTTGAGATTTGCCTGGTACTTCCATAATGTGCTTTACAAATAACAGCCTAGAAGGCTTATAATCACCAGGATAATGTTTCTGATATTCTTACTCTCTCATATCATTTCTAAATCTAACAAGCCTACTCCCTGTTAGTTTAGTTCTGTTTATCAATGCATTCCTGGATCCCTCACATCTGGGCTCGCTCCCCTGCAACATTTCAGTTGGTCCAGCTTTTGTATGACTATTTCTTTGATGACAAGAAGAATGTGAATAGCTATTTATATTTTTTGCTTACTGCATTTAACCTAATTACCTTTCTGGGACTATGACTGGCAAATCAGTACACTAAAATTCTGTGGGCCATCTCCATAGGACAAATAAATGCATGCAGAAGCCATAAGGAAGGAAACGTTTCTCTTTGTTTTAATATTTTTGGTGGGCTGCTAAAATAAACATGTTACTTGTTGGAATCGGTCTTGATGGAACTAAGCATCCACTTCTGTTTTTCATTCACAAAAAATTTATAGAAGACACACTTTTGGCAGGCCTCATTTGTACAGAAAGATTGCTCTTCAAGGCACTCTTCAAGTTTTTATTGGCTTTAATTCTTGCTGGCCTATCATCTCCAAAGTGCCAAGGAAAGTGACCTGACCTGGATCTTACGATACTTCGGTAGGAAATATTTTTCATTTTAGGAAAATAACACTTTTGCTGAACAAAACACAAAATCAAATAACTTGACCACTGTGTGCCTTTATCGTTTAGTTATTTTTGAAATGTTTTATGTTGTTAAAAAAATCAATAGATAAAATCTTCCTGTTCTCACATAAAAATCACTTCTCTTATCGTGAGAGAGTTAAAACCGAACATCTTTACACGGCTTTGCACAGTTTTCAATCTGTGGTCTCTGGCATTGGCTGATTTAACTCTGTTCAACCGCCAGGTAACATAATTTGCCAGGCACTAGTAGAAATGAATGTTTTCACTTGTGATGTTTAATATTTCACTCCATAAGTTACATGCAGAGACCAAAATATATAAATAAATACTGATTTCTTAAATGAGCCAAGGCTCTATGTACACAGCAGGGTATTGCTGAATTGAAGTTTCCTTTTCTGTTTAGTGGCTTCGGAGCCGTAATTTGTTAAATGTGCAGACCAGATGAGTAGAGAGCAGTGCCTTTTCCAGATGTGACTATGTACTGTTTTTTAAAACACAGGTGCTCCCCCCACCCAGAAAGCATGGAGTGTTGCCATTGAAATGTGATGTCCCCATGGGTCAAAAATGTGAGGTAGTTGCTAAATTCCCTGGTGATAGTAATAATTTTGTCCCCAAGTGAAGGACTGCATGTACCCAGCAGCAGCTGCTCTCCAGTGGAAGGAGGTAGCCATAAAGTTCGAAATATGTAGAACATGTAGCAGATAAACAATACCTGATGCCATGGAAACGCAAAGAAACAAAAATTTTCATAACTCGAAGTAATCTTCAATGTTGAACTTTATCGTGGTCTACTGATTGGTATTTATTTTTTTCAGAAAGTGATCATCAACAACTGACAGAGCTTCAAAATGCAAGAGTACAACAGAACTTTTATCATGATAAATAACATTCCATTGAAATACAAATGTTTATTTAATTGCTTTTGAAAAAATTAAAATTGATTTCTCTGTCAAATTTTCAATATTTAGAAACTTATTCAAGAAAATAATGATGGGCAGCATAGTGCTGCACGGGTTAAAGCTTTTCACAGTGTGCTTATTATTGCTACATTTAAGAAAGCAGCACAAAGTAAATAGGAAAAGAAATGTAAGTGGATAATGTTACATAAAGAGAATGGAGGGGAGGCTCCTGTGGAAAATTAACACTATCATGGACAAGAGATAGTAGGAACTGCAGATGCTGGAGAATCTGAGATAACAGATTCTGCACCTTCCAGCTCTGCACCTTGTTAACTAACATGGACAAGTTTGGCTAAAAGGCCTGTTTCTGTCCTGTAAAATCAATTGGCAATCTTGGTTCTAAACAGCCCATAGAATCTGTTTCAAAATGGCCATGTTTGAAGGCAATTACAAGAGAGGGAGGCTTAGAGAAATAGCGAGAATATCAGAGATAATTTAAACTTAAGACGGGTCTAGGCCGGAAACGTCAGCTTTCCTGCCCCTATGATGCTGCTTGGCCTGCTGTGTTCATCCAGCTCTACACCTTGTTATCTCTTAACCCTGGAATGACTTGTTACAAAGTAGCATTTACAGGCATCAGGTCCCAGGGTAATTCGGCTGATGTCAGCCAGTGTTGGATGTATTCATGATAAGGCAAACAAGAAGACAAAAAGGATGAAACAGGAATACCTTACACAAGTGTGAAAAAGATTCTAATGACTGAACGTATGTTACATTTTGTCTAAAGTTCATACACTATTCCTGGTGGCCCACTTGAAGCAAACAGTACTTAATAAGAGATTGAAAAGCATAAATGATCATGAAGTAACAAAATAACTAGATGGTGTTTGATACCAAGTGCTGTACTACAAGGTGGAACCTTGTACTCCTCTCTCCATGGGGAGTCTGGTGGCAAGGGGCACTCAGTATTGAAGGGCTGTTGGCCTCTAATTGGTCATGCTGAATGTAGCAGTCATTCCAAAGGAATACACAAAAGACAAATACAACTGTGGGCAGTGGGGCATCCGCTCCCAGGAGCCTGGATCCAGGGACAAGGCTCTCTGCTGGCCAGTTACATGCCTGAGTGGTACACGATGCAATGTACCCTCACAGAAATGGTCAGCACAGGATCTCGCTTGTTCTCCAGCCAATTGCGAAGACCCCTGTTGCTTCTATCAGATTCTGTCCAGTTTTACAATGGTTTGGATAAACATGCAAATAAAACAACTTTGAAATTTCAACAATTGAAAATTCATTAAATTACATTCACAAACTCCTCACACAGAAATTTACAAGGAATGAGACATAAACTCCATGCTGGAATAGGATCAAAATTATGAATTTATTTTGGCCTAAAAATAGTGTCGTTTAGTAAGAATGCAAACAGGATCTCTGAGCACTAAATTTGATAGCCCCTATCTATCATTTCAATAATTTCATTGACCTGCCAGCACTAATTCTTTTCCTGATGTATGAGCAGGATGCCCAATATTGTGAGTGGCTAGCACTACTTTAAACAAGCCTCGATTGGTTAAAGATAATCAGCCCTCTCAAAGAGGAGGTACATCATGGCAGGAACACATTCTGGCAGGAAGTGACCCTGATCAAGGAAACATTGAGGAATGTCATGGACTCTATTGCTTTCACACAATGCATTGGAAACCTGGAGGAATTGGAAAGAAGGAAATATGGCTTATATTGACAGGTGGCCAGGAGGCCATGGGAGCATATAGCTTCAGAGGCCTTTTATTGGTGCCCCGAGGACTTGGGACAAAGTGTCACAAGAAGCTCAATGCCCTTGCAAAAGTATTCAAGGTCAGTGAATGTATTTTACCAACTCCAGCATTAGTCTCCAATACTACTTAATGTACCACACCCCATCACTCAATTACTAACAATCTCTTGTTCATACCTGAAGTTGGCTTTCTCTACTGTACCTCACATACACAGAGCTGCTACAAGCCTCACTGCAGCCATGTTTCTAAGTATTGCACAGTCAGTGAGTCAACCATGGCAGCCACATGGATGGCACTCTTTAAACAAAGCTTTCCTCTTTCAGAATAAAGTTGAGCATTATGAAAAACAGCAAGAGCTTACTGGAGAGGAACACATAAGCATATAGTTCCTCAACCACGTGGAAGAGATTATGCTTGTCATTACTACAATAGACACCTGAGGATATGGCCTATGGCAGGGCTGAAAACATCGAAGATTATAGTATCTGTATACTTTATCCTCCTTCACACATCTTATCCTCCCTTTATTCCGCATCCTTTTCTTATTGATAATTGCCTCACTGATGTAGCATGAAGGTTGTACTGTCACCAGGAATGGATCTATCAGGGCAGGTGTTCAGTACATTGGGGATAGTCTGACTTGGAGGGCCTCAGTCATAAATTGTGCTCTTTCTCATGTTCCACTTGGAGCAACAAACCATCCATCCTCAAGGGTTATTCAGATTTTCTGCAAAAGATTGAAACCTGGGCCTTCACCATTCATGTTAGTTCCGGGGTGAAGTTGGTGATGTTTGCACTCAACCAGGATATATACCATCAGGCAGTGGAGCTGGTGTCAGGTTTTAGGATGTTGAAGTGTGTTCTGGTAGGAACTGCAATATTTCAGATGAGTTTGTGGGGTTTTCATCGAAATCCTGTGTCAATGGTTATGATTCATTAATGGATAGCAGTGATCACTTTAAGGAGGATGTTTTCCCAGACAACAGGAGGGTAAATATGTGCAAGCATAGGAATCCACATTCAAGCTATGTGGTCTCAGTTTTGCAGAACGGAGTTGAGCAGCAGCACTCTGTTGTTGGGCAGACCCAGAGTGAAGGAAGTAGTGCATCATGTTCGCCAGGTGGTGCCTGCCTGCCTCTGTATGAGATTCATCATATTGATCATTCTGATCTTGTCATTGGCTCTGATGCCTTGAAAGTATTGCTAGTAGATCAATGGATAGTTAAGAATGGTGTCAAAGTATTTTGGCAGAGGTTTGTGGGTGAGTGGTCAACCATAGAACTGGACACGAACTGTACATTAAGTTCTTCCTTAGCCTTTGGGTTGTTCAGGTGGATTGTTGAAATGACAGTCTTGGCAATGATAATACCACTAGGCCATTGCCTCAGGGGAGGTATTATCGCTAGACTATTAATCCGGAGAACCAGGTAATGTTCTGGGGACCCAGATTCGAATCCTGACGTGACAGGTGGTTGAATCTGAATTACGGAAAAATCTGGAATTAAAGGCCCAATGATGACCATGAAACCATTGTCAATTGTCAGGAAAAGCCCGTCTCGTTCACTAATGTCCTTTAGGAAAGGAAACTGCTGTCCTTACCTATTCTGGCCTAATTGTGACTTCAGACCCACAGCAATGTGGTTGACTCTCAACTGCCATCTGAGATGGGCAATGTATCTTGGCCTAACCAGCCATACCCACACCCTGTGAATGAATTAAAAAACACTTGGTCACAGTCTCTATTTGCTGAAGCTGGCTTCCAGGAAGCATGGATCTTCAGTGAGTGTTTCCTCAATATTCTGTAGTTCTTTAGCTTGGAAATACGGGACCAAGTCTTCAACATACATTAAAGAGCTGTGATTTATTTGGGAGGGACGCTACTGGTATGTATGTTGAAAAGAGCTAGTATAAGGACTTATCCATGTTGGTCATGCATTGGGTTGTTGATTTTATCTCCAAGATTGACATAGAACTGCTTGCTGCTGACCACACTGTAGGATTTTCGTATAGCAGATGATTTTGGAGATTTTCAGCAGTATGCCTCTGACTTATTGTGTGTCATTGGCACAGGATAAGTCAACATTAGCAGTCAATGTCTCATAACTTTCCAGAAACTGGCCTCACCATGAGTAGTTAGTATCAGAACTTGCTCAGAGCTGTTGCATCATGCATTTTGCATGGCTTGGTTACCATCAGGACTTTGTCCACATTCTCATGAGTAGGACTTATACAGCTAATGGTAGGGCCCTGTCAGTATTGATGAACAAAGAGGCCTAGGGATTCAGGTACATAGTTCCTTAAAAGTGGAGTTGCAGCCAGACAGGGTGGTGAAGGAAGCATTTGGTGTGCTTGTCTTCATTGGTCAGAACATTGAGCGTAGGAGCTGGGAAGTCATGTTGCGACTGTACGGCACATTGATGAGTCCACTTTTAGAATATTGTGCACGATTGTGGTTATCCTTCTATAGGAAGGATATTGTTAAACTTGAGAGGGTGCAGAAAATATTTACAAGATGTTGCCGGGCCTGGAGGGTTTAAGTTATAGGGAGAGGCTGAATAGACTGGGGCTTTTTCCCTTTGAGAGCCGGAGGCTAAAGGGTGACCTCAAAGAGTTTTATAAAATCATGAGGGGCATGGATAGCCAAGGTTTCCTTCTTAGGGTGGGGGAGTCCAAAACTGGTGGGCACAGATTTAAGGTGAGAGGGGAAAGATTTAAAAAGGACCTGAAGGATAACTTTTTCACGCAGAGGGTGGTACATGTATGGAATGAGCTGCCTGAGGAAGTGATGGGGGTGGCACAATGATAACATTTAAAAGGCATCTCAATGGGTTAATGAATAGGAAGAATTTAGAGGGATATTGATCCAATGCTGGCAAATGGGACTAGGTCAGATTGGGGTGTCTGGTCGGTGTGGACAAGTCTGTTTCTATGCTGTATGACTCTACGAGGGCTTGAGATGTCTGTCTGCTCTTGTGCAGTCTTGAGAGGCAAAATGGAGATGCTGTAAGCGTGCACCTCTAATATTCCCTCCCCTTTTCTCCAGCAGTGAAACCTTGCACAATGCTTTCCCATTCAGACACCCAAGAAGTGCAACCTAGTCAGGAAGGAGATGAGCAGCGAGAAAACTATGATAAAGGAGAAACATCATTGCTTAATTTCATGCTTGCTCAACCACCATTCAAATCCTGACTCTGTGCAAATTCTAACCAGAGGTGAGTCCTGCTTAGAGTAATAAAGCACAGAGGATGCCCTTTGGCCCATCCAGTCTACACTGACCTATCTACACTAATCCCACCTTTCAACACTTGGCCCATAGCATTGAATGTTTTGACAATTAAAGTGCTCATCTGCATTCTTTCCGCATGTGGTGCGATAACAGGCACAGTCTGGATGGGACAAAGGCAACTCAGGTGCTAGCCTACAGGAGGGTGATACCGCACACAGTTTTCTACTGCAGAGGACTCACTTTGGGACCTTGATGGGAAGAACTCTGATGGGTACGCATTGCCAAACTCTTAGTGCACTGACAGGCTTGTCAGAAGGTCTGGGGCCAATGGCAGGGAGGCAGGGTGAAATCGAGCACCAACTTTGTGCAGATATTAAAGACATCTTTTATAATTTGGAAAGCTGAGTCATCTTGTGGACCCAATCATGGTGCATCTCTGATGGTGGATATCACAGCTTCCATTGAGGAATGAGCGAACCAATATTTTAGGCGTGTCAAAGAAGCTCAGACTGAAATCACTCAAGCTCAGACTGCTGCCATCATGCCTGACAATTGGAGGTTGCTAAAGAGTGTGTAGAGTTTCCCAGTAATCCAGTGACCAGTCCTTCATCTGACCTCCCTCAGGAAGCAGACACTTTCTTGACACTCTTACACCTTGCTGTTGTCTGACAGTCAGGCAGCTGACCCAGACTTCTGCTATCTGTACCAAGTTAATGCAGTCTATCGCCAGGCTGAGATGATCAAGGGCATCCTCCAAGGCCATTTGCATTGTGACCATTACTATGATGGTTTGTAATCAAGGGGACTTAATGTTATATTGGTATCATGATGAGATGAGTTTGTCACAGGCAGCTGTCCAGAAAAGACCTTTACAGGTTATTGTCTCCCTTTTGCTTACTTTACTTCCTTTTTCATGTCGTCAATGTCTGCTGGTGGCAGGGGCAGTGTCTCCATGATGGTGAGATTGTGAAGCATGAAGCAGATCACCACATAACCTGATACGCACTTTCTCCTGTACTTCAATATTCCTTCTGAGCAGCCCAGGCGGGGAAAGAACTGTTTCAGCATTTTACTGTCTCTCATCTTGTGGAGCAGCATTGTTTTTTACTGTATGCGCACTGCAAATGCATGTCCGTGCTTTGTATACTAGAAATATTAACCGTACTATCAGTTGATAGCCTTTATCGCCCCACAAGCACTTTTTGGTTACTGTATAGGCTTACCCTGCATCATGGGGAATTCTGTGAGGATGGTAAATCAGTGTGTTTACTCTACCCGCTACTGTTTGTCAAGAGCGAAATAAGAGTCATTGTTTTTAATTGAGTAAAAAGTCTTTGGCAACTCTTTCAAGTTGTTTTGCAAACAGTTCTTATGAAACAGTAAATGCCAATTCTGAGTTGTCAAGTATCTCCAACTCCAGCCTAGACAAAGTCAGACAGATAATGGTGTCACCAATGTCACCTTTAAATCCACTAACACTGTAGTCCTTTTCTGTTTTGACATTACAGTCATGGCGGCAGATTTCAATGATGACATTGTTACAGAAGTAGAGATATCTCATATATTGCTCCCCGTTGAGATTTACAAAGAAACAATGTTGCCTGAACACCCTGGGTAGAGGTGACCTTTGGCGGAGACAAACTCTCCCTTTCATCTTCTTCCTTCTTCTAACAGCTTGCCGTGATTCATGTGTTCCATTCTCCAAGTCAGGTTGTATTCCAAAGGGAATGCTGACTAGTGTATCCAGGTTTGGAAGCAACTGTTTTTTGTAGAAGCCTTGAAGTCAGACCCATAAACATGCATCAAGCCACTGTCTGTAGACTTATGAAAATTTGCACAATTCTAGAAAACATTAAACGCTAGTAGAGCCAGAAGAAATCAACCAGGAAATAACCAGTAAGTAGTGGATAATCTGACTTTCATAGACTGAGGTACCATTCAGCCGTGGAATATGTGATCAACTTTGTGAAGGTCAGAGAGGGCATCAGCTGGAACTGTGATGTTTAAAATGGCCACCTGGAGCCAAATCAGCAATGTGCCCTGTCTAGTGCCATGGTCTGCCTGCTCTGTACACTTTCAGAGTATGGTCACAGCTTGTATTCTGATGCCCCTACCAGTATGGCATCCAGTGATACCATAGATGTGTATATACAGACTATGGGTGCCATTTTGGAGTTATGAGTATATTTTAGAATGACAATTCAAGTAGTCTGCATTTCCAGCCTTGTTTCTCACTCTAAATTGCTGAACAAAGCAACAGATGTGTCCTACAACTCTAATGTCATTGCACAACATAGTGTTATTGAGCACTTTTATATTTTAGACAAAGTGCTTTTTAATACCACTATGCTTGTTCATAATTCTCTGTACTATTCCAAAAGCTAAGTTGATGACTGTGATCCAGTGAGTTTTCCGCTGCAAAGTTGTCAATCTCTTGTGACCGGAGCTTCTTAAGGCTTTTGAGTCTGTGACAGTCATGCAGGTGTGTGGGGAGCCTGACCCTACATCTGGCACTTACTGGAGCAGGTGTGTAAAGATAAAGACTAAACAAATCATATGATTTCTTGCTGGGCAAGAGGATGGTATCGCCACTGTAGATTCCAGCCATGACACTTGTACTCAATCCTGGGGTTTCATGCTAATTACTAAGTGATGGGCAGATTTGATGGGTTTGATTCTATTGTAATGACTTTGGGAAATGGTCTTCTGATTTCCTTGAAAAACAATTGTCATTGTTCTTTCCAAACATCCTGCAAGGCTTAAAGGCAATGGACCATGTCTGCACTGACTAGTCTGGCAACTTTTCTATTAGGAGAGAATTAATGCAGATGTTTCCAGATAATGTTGCAGTGTGCTGAATCCTTCTCAATTATTGGCAAGGAGGATGGTCTTATACTTCACTGAGCTCTTGCCATCTGTCTCTGGTCTCTTAAGTGACTTTCAACACTTCCATATGAATTTGAAACACATCCAACATTTTTTTATAGCAATACTCCAGAGATCTGACTCTGTAGTTTCAGGATCCAGAAGCTAATTTCTGTGGAGCCTCCAATCCCCACTGTCAGGTCCAATTTTTACCTCTGACTCATCCAGCTTATCTTGGCTGCTCTGGTGAAGTTGTAAAACCTCTTCTTGTAGTGTAAAGGACTCTGAAGATTCAAGGGAAGGTGATAATTGCTGCAACAGCAAACTATCTCTGCAATTCTTGATTCCACATAGCCTGTTCTTTCTTTTCCATCTCTTCATTATGAAGGCATCATTTCTTTGATCCAGTGCCATCTTTGCCACTGCTAATGCCTCATTAAACTGCTAAAGAAAATTAGGAACTGCTTCTGTACCTGGTTCTGTGTTTCCTTCTGACCCTGACAGTGCAGTCCCGCACTCTATGGTGCTGCATATTTTTCAGGACTTCATTGGGAAACCCATTCTCTCAGTAAAGCTGAACTAGGAGCAGAGTTGACTGCAAATATTCTGACCAAATCTCGAAAGTACTAAAGTATAACAAGCTGGTCCTTGTTTCCCAAAAGATTAGAATCCATGTCCTCCAGGAATCCAACATGAGCATATAAATACCTTAAAGATGGTATGGCCAAACCCTCAACATATTGACTGGCATTTTCCAATTTGGGGTTAAAGTATGGCAGTAGTTGCCTTAGATGTGCTACATTCGCCAAGGATCATGTTGCATTTTCTGGAGCAGATATCTGCATTTTTGCTCTTGGTGATTTAAACAGCACAGAGTATGGTAAGTTCTTACTCCTACTGGCACCTTCCTTGTTCAGAGGTTCTGGTCCCAGACATAAAGGCCACCTGGGCATCCCTTCACTTACAACTCTGTAACAAACTGGTCTTCACTTCTACCCTTCAACCCCTGCCCTGGCATAGACTTCAAATAAATCCAGCAGCTCAAGATTGGGCATCCATGGGGCAGCAGAATTGTACACCAACACAATCTGGAAACTTATGGTCTGGTATATACCCCACTTCACCATTACCATCAAATTGAGGGATCAGCCCTGGTTCAATGAAGAGTGCAGGAGGGCACGCCAACAGCAGCACCAGACATACTTGAAAGCAATAAACAGAACTACCTGTGTGCCAAGCTGCTATTGATAGACAGAGTGATTCCACAACCAATATATCAGATCTAGGATCTGGAGTTCTGCTGCATCCAATGGTGAACAATGGTGGAAAATTAAGCAACGCGTTGGAGGAAGAGACTCCACAAATATCCCCAGCCTCAATCCCCAATCCACTTGGTTGCACACTGATCCTCAGCTTATGTTTCATCAGGGTCACTCAACTCCTGATATCATTACAGCTTTGGTTTCGACATGGATAATACAGCTGAATTCCAGAGGTGAGAATGAGGGTGACTGTCTTTGACATCATGGCTGCCTTTGAACAAGTGTGGCAAGAAGTGGCTTAGCAAAACCAGGGTCGATGGGAATCAAGGGAAAACTCACCATTGGTTCCTGCATTGCTGCTAGGTCAGAATCCTGGAACTGCCACCCTAACAGTACTGTGGCTGTAAGTACACCCCAGAGACTGTAGTGATTCAAGGAGGCAGCTCACCATCACTTTTAAAAGGGTAATTCACCATCCTGCTTGAAATATATCACTGTTCCTGCAGTGTCACTGGGTCAAAATCCTGGAATTCCTCCTTAATGGCATTGTGGGTCTACCCACAGCATATGCAGTGGATCAAGAAGGCAGCTCATTGCCACCTTCTTAAGGGCAACTAGGGGCAAGTAATTAATATTGGTCCAGCCAGCAACACCCACATTCCATGAACAAATCAAACAGAAGATTGGCAGGGGAACATCATGGATATCAGAACCCTCACTGCAAGGGAATGTAAGATGGACCAGCCTGTCCATCTACTGTCTACGATGGTGGTTTTAGTATTGTGAGCGCTTGGCTGCCTCTATGGAGAAGATGGTGAGCATCTTGGACACCCAGGTCCAGCAGAATGGGCTTGATGTGCAGTCCATGATTCAAGCTGCTGGTCCTCAGTATCAATGGCAAGTTGAGAGGGAAGTGAGGTGGCTCGTCCTCACTTTTGATGCCCCTTTTTATCAAAGAGACAGGATTGTTCAGCAAGCACACATAAGGAGCAAAAATGACAGACAGGTATACTGAGCTTTATCTCAAGGTCATTGCAGAGGTGCCCTGCCACTCCATCAACCCTCTGCCAGTGACTCCCATTAGCAAATCAGGCCAAAGGAAATACATCTGCAACTGTGCTGGAGACTCTCAGCAGCCTTGGGACCTCTGGGTCCACTCACCAAAATCTTTACAGTAACAAGGAGGTGCAAGGCAGCAAGCTGTCTCCACCTGCAAACTGGAGGAGCAACACCTCATATTCCGTCTCAGTAGTCTGCAGCCCAATGGCCTAAACATGGAATTCACCAGTTTTAAAACCTCTCTGCCCCTGCCCTCATCCCATGTACAACTCTCCGTCTCATCCCCGCCTCCTTGACCTGACACAACCAATCCATCTTCTCTTCCACCTATCTGTCCACCCATCCCATTGACCAATCCCCACCACTCCCTACCTGCACTCACCTATCACCATCCCACCTGCCTTTCCCCAGCCTCACCCCTCCTCTGTCTATTTATTTCCCAGCTCCCTTCCCCCTCCCCATTTCTGAAGAAGGATCCCGACCCCAAATGTCAACTTTCCTGCTCCTCTGATGCTGCCTGGCCGGCCGTGTTTCTCCAGCTCCTCACTGTGTTATCTCTGACTCCAGCATCAGCAATTCTTGCTATCTCTGTCTCTATTCCAGCTGTAGATGTCAGGCCCGCACCTGGACATTGCTGTAAGCAACAGACGAAGGAATCCTTTTAAGGATACCTCGGTGGCACAGACATTTCACTCATGTATAGGAATCTTACATATATAAATACATGTTTTTCTTCACTGCTGTAGTCTCTTTTCCCTGCTGGATGCCTATATAGTGGTCTGATACGAAAGCAGTGCTGCATCATCACTCATTATAATGAAATGCCACTATCATCTTGGAACACCTTTGAATGTCTCACTGTATCATTAGATTGATTCCTGGGATGGCAGGACTGATGTATGAAGAAGTTGTAAATCAGTTAGGATTATATTCCCTGGAATTTAGAAAATGAGGTGGGGGAAGATCTCACTGAAACCTATAAAATTCTACACAGGAAGGATGTTCCAGATGGCCGGGAAATCTGAAACTTGGTGTTGTGGTTTGAGGATATGAAATTGTCCATTTAGGACTGAGACAAGGAGAAATGTCTTTACCTGAAGAGTGGTGAGCCTGTGAAATTCTCTGCGTCATGTTGCAGTTGATCCAAAATGTTGAATGTTTTGCAGGAGTTAACTAGATTTCTTAGAGCTAAAGGGATCAAAAGGTAATGGAGGAAATGGGAACAGGGTTCTGAGTTGGACAATCAGCCATGATCACATTGAATGCAGAGCAGGCTCAAAGGGCTGAATGACCTACTCCTGCTCTTATCTTCTACATTTCTAAGTGTGTGCCATTACCCCCTCATGTAATCCAGTGAACCATGGCCATTTGGACAATGCAGTCAAAGCTGTAGAAGTAGCATTCATGGACTCATACTTTGTCACATCAGTTCAACAATAAGATATTGGGCCTGGGAACAGTCACATTGAGCCCACAATTCATGGAATTCAGGCTGAGAGATAAATAGCATCTACAGGAGTGCAGGAGCCAAAGGTGTGAGCCTGGCTGGGGTTTCCATAGCCAGGCTACCCAGCACATGGTATAAGTAAAACTTACCTGAAAGGTGACTCTCTCCATTCCTTGGGGGACAGAATAGAGGGGAAACATTAGCATTCATTCACTTCATGAGTTTGAAAGTTCACTCATTGAGCACGTGCAGTGTACAGGTTACTTTTATCTAATGGTCTGTGGGCTAAAAATGAGGAAAGATACTGCTTTATACCAAGGAAACTATGGAAAATGATGTTTGCAGTTTTAAAAGCAGGTTACTGGAGCACATTATGCATTTTATATACAGAGTTGCCTATTCAATCAGTGGGGAAGTG
This sequence comes from Rhincodon typus, assembly GCF_021869965.1. Taxonomy (NCBI): domain Eukaryota; kingdom Metazoa; phylum Chordata; class Chondrichthyes; order Orectolobiformes; family Rhincodontidae; genus Rhincodon; species Rhincodon typus. Next base: position 42,209,269 of record NC_063340.1, on the reverse strand, counting down.
TGCTAGTCACATTAACACCATAAGTGGATATGTTCAGGGCAATTCTGTTAACATACAATTGTCATATGTCACTGGGGTAGAACACAAGAAATCAAGCCTCACTATTCCTGGAGACATCACAAAAGTTAGAAATTTTATCAAAGTACACAAAATCCCCAATTTACCTGCCAAATAGAACCAGGCAACAAGCAAACAGGGTCAAGGTTGCTGTATTTAACAGGAACTACTACTATTATAAAGAAATAGGTAAACAATTATGAACTGTTGACATATAACTCTACTAATTAAAACTTTATTGGAGAGAAAGACACAACATCTGCCCTTGCAACTTCCTGAAGGCTCCTGCCAGTGTTGTACACAGCTACAAGCTGCTTGGCTTCCCAGGAGCCAATCAGATTGTTGTTGTTAGGTTAATGGCCTTTGATACCCACAAGTGGTTACAACTCCACAAACCAATCAGCAGTCTGTTTCCAGCCAAATCTCACTTTGCACACACCCCCAATAATAGCCAATCTACAAACAGACTCTCCCAATGCTCAAACAGAGCAGCAGTGTAAATGTGACCGACAATGAGTTTCGCAAACTTGTTTCTTAAAAGTGAAGCAATTCTTTCTGTAATCTATTTGTGTCCATAATCAGAAATACAGAAAAAAAAAAGGAGATTTTTAAATAGTTATGTGGTTGGTTTTTCAATTGTCCACTTGTGTGGGTACAGGCGAGCTCAGCACAGGAACAACTTCTTAATTTGTTCCTGAGCACATGGCTACAGCTTGCATGTGAACAATACTGGAGAAGTTTCTATCCTACACAGAGAAAGTATCTAAATCTTTCCCTGTTTCCTTTCAGTGTGGAGGAGTCACAGAAAATCCCCTTGAGCTATTCTCACTCAACAATTTCCTGTAAACTGCTCGCTCTTCAAATTCCCGTGTTGAAAGGAAAAAGAGGAAAATCCAATAAAAGAGATCCTTGACCATTTCCCAACCAAGGAATAGAAGACTGAGAATTGATATATCCACAACCTTAAATGTTTAGCAAAGAAATCAGAAGGAGTCAAAAGAAGGCTAAAAGAAAATAACTGATCCATATTTGTGATCTGAACTAGTGCCAGATCTATCCCTCTCTGACTTTTATTTCTCTTCCCCACCCGTAATAATTTGTATCTTGTCGTATATCTTTCAGTGTCTGTAGGTATGTGTGATGGGATTTAAAAAAAAAAATTATTTGTATCAGGAAGCATTCAGACCTGTTAGGACCAGGACTTCTGATTTAGCCAATGTTCATTGACAAGAAAGTGAAACTTTGTGTGAGCAGGTAAGGGCACCCAGGAAGAAGGAGTAACCTTTGCAATTGTCCAATAGGTTTGACATACTTTTGGTTTACTTGGATACTACTGGTGGAAGAGCCAACTGATCATGGTGCTGTAATACAAGAGGTTGTTCATATGACTGTCACGAATGGGAACAGGAATAGCTCATTCACCCCCTCGATCTTGGTCTATCATTCAATAGGATCATGACTGATCTGACATTTCTCACTTCCAATTTCATGTCCTTTCCCCATAACCCTTGATTCCCCTACTGATCAAAAGTCTATCTCAGCCTTAAATATACACAAGGACTCTGCCCAACAGCTCTCTGTGGTAAGGAGTTCCAAGGACTCACAATCCGCCAAGAGAGGGCATTCCTCCTCATCTCAATCTTAAATTGATGCCTCTTTATTCTGAGACAATGCTGTCTGGTCCTACACTATCCTACGAGGGGAAACACCCTCTCAGCATTTACCCTGTCAAGCCCCTTAAGAAACTTATATGTTTCAATGAGACCACCTCTCATTCTTCTAAACTCCAATGAGTAGAGTCCCAACCTATTTAATCTTTGCTCGTAAGAGAAATCCTTCAAAGCATGGATCATGTTAACAAACCTTCTCTTAACTGCTTTCAATGAAATTACATCCTTCCTTAAATAAGGGGAGCGTAACTGCTCATAGTACTCCAGATGTGGTCTCACCAGCACCTTGTACAGTTGTGGTAAGACTTCCCTACTCTTTTAGTCCAAATGCCTTGAAATAAGGGCCAATGTTCCACTACCCTTCCTGATTACCTACTGCACCAGTGTGCTAGCTTTCTGTGTTTCATGCACAAGTCTCCCCAAGACCCTTTATGTTGCAGCTTTCTGCAGTTTCTCTCTACTTAAATAATATTCTGTTCTTTTGTTCTTCCTTCCAAAATGGACAGTTTCATGTTTTCCTAAATTATATTTTATCTGCCAAGTTTTTGCTCGCTCACTTAACCTATCAATATCTCTCTGCAAAGTGTTTGTAAATCTCTTACAACTTGCTTTTCCATCTAGTTTTGTGTTCTCTGCAAATTTGGCTACAGTACACTCACTTCCTTCATCCAAGTCATTAATATATATTGTAAACAGTTATGGCCCCTGCACTGATCCACGTGGAACCCCACTAGTCATGGGTCACCAACCTGATAGAGTACCCTTTATCCTCACACTACTTTTTCCCATGAGCCAACTCTCTATCCACATCAATATTCTACCACCAATATTGTAAGCTCTTATCTTCAGACTTAACCATTTATGAGGAACCTTATTGAATACTTCCTGGAAGTCCAAATGCAATACATCTGCAGGTTGCCCTCTATCCACTCTGGTTGAGACTTCCTCCAAAAAAATCAAATAAATTAGTCAGACATGAATTCCCTTTCATGAAACCATGCTGACTCTGCTTGATTAGATTATGAATTTCCAAATATACTACTATTACTTCCTTAATAATTGGTTCCAATACTTTTACAAAAATAGATTTTAGGCTAATTGGCCTATAGTTACCCTCTTTTTGTCACATTGGCAGTTTTTTAATCCTCTGGTATTTCTCCAGAATCCAAAGATTTTTTGAAAAATTACAACCAATGTATTCACTAATTCTATAGCTACTTCTTTTATGATCCTACAATGCAAGACGAAGATTAAAGTCACCCACAATTATTGCTCTGTTCTTTCTACATGCTCCTATTATTTGTTGATTTATATCCTCTTCCACAGTTTGGTTACTGTCTGTATTCCTATCAATGTCTTATTTCCTTTGCTGTTTTTTGCCTCTGCCCAAATGGCCTGTACATCATCCAAGCTTAGATCATCTCTCACAACTGTATTCATTACATTTCTTACTAACACTGTCACCCCACCACCTTTTCCATCCCTCCTGTCTCTCCTAAAGGTCAAATAGCTCTGAATGTTAAGTTTCCAGCTTGGATCTCTTTGAAAACATATTTCCGTAATGGCTATGAGATCATGTTCATCTACCTCAATTTGCACTGTCAACTCATCTACCTTATGCTTGGTGCATTAAGGTACAAAGCCTTGTATTCTATTACTGAGTTTTCCTATACTTTTAGGGCTCCTTGGTACAATATAACTCATACATTCTGATTCTTCCTTTTATTTTCTACTAACAATCATCCCCATCACTTACCTGTACCTGCGATGCTATCTTCTACTTTACCATTGTACTTAAAATTTTCCAAGCAACTGACTCCCAACTATTTAACTTAAAGCCTTATCTGCAAGTTGTATTCAAGTTGTAAAGACCACGTTGATTTTACCTTTGAGCTTTTTGAAACTGTGGACTGAAATGAGAAAGTCCTGTTAAAAAAAAACAGGGATTTACAAAGATGGTTGTGTGCTTTAAATGTAAGGAATTTGGTGAGTATTGTGAACTTTGTCTGTCAGTGGGTCCTGGCAGTGTGCAGATGAACTGGAGGTGATGGGGTTGTTTACAAGTCAAGTTGATTGATAAGCACTAGGGGCCAATTATCAATGAAGAGGTTTTTTTGTCTGCCAGCAACTATGTGATTGTTGTGAGGTAGCTGGACAGCTTGGCCTGTGAACAAGACAGTGGAAAGATAGCTCAGACCAGAAGAAAAACTATCAGGTCTGCAGCAGCTAAAAAAAAACCCTCTATCTTAGTTCTGTGCTGTAAGTTACTTTAAACCAGAAGAAAACCAGCTTAACTTTCCTTCAGCAAATGTTGCAAATTGTGACCATGAGTTGAATGATTCCGAGACTTTTCATAAGAGAATCAGCCACCCTGTATTTCTTGCAAACCAAAGGAAGCACTTGAAAAGGGAGGCCAAAGAGAGATGTTTGCATTAGCAAGGACCAACCCAGCAGATCTGGGGACAAATGTGGTGGAGTTATTTTCCTAGCTTACCCTCTACACTTTCCCTATGTTCTTTTGTTTCTTGTTTACATTTGTCTGTCAGTGTGTGAAAGGGGAACTTTATAAAGGGTTTAGAGTTTTAATTTGTAGCATTTAGTTAATTGCTACCTGTGGCTAGAATCTACTGACCTGTCATAAATAGTGTTTTCTTGTTAAGTACAGAAACCTGGTCTGTACTTTCTGTCAACCTGGGTCGAAAACCAGGTAATTTGGGAATTGGGAGCAGGTTTGGGAGGTGGGGAGGGTGGGGGGGGGGGCGGAGGGGGTGCAGGGGTGCAGCCCAGTCAGTCAAGGACAGCCTTTGATATCAGTCCAGGGGCTTAGGCACTGTCAGGCTCTGGATTGTGGCAGTAAGGGATCAGAAGGTCCATATGTCTGCAGCCCAGGGAGTGGGCTGCGGTCAGTTAGGCCAGTGCAGCCACTCTGGGGAGTCTCAGGAACTCAGTCAGAGGGCTCGACAGATATCATTTGGGGGTCTGATCACTGGTTGGTTGGGACTGTCTGGCTAAGTCATTCAAGAGGTTGGGCCAAGTCAGGCCTAGAGGTCTGTCTGCTAAAAGTTACAGTTGGGCGGGGGATATCTCAGGGGCTAATAAGTGGGAGGGACGGTGAGGAACTGAATAATGGAGAATGCTAGTGCGCAGAGGGGATTACAATAATGAAGGAGAAGAGAACTCTAGAATTAAGGGAAGGGTATGATAGAGCATGGTAGAGAAAGGGGGAGGGGTCATTGACTGTAAGCAGCACCCTGGCTTCAATGGAGTTACAGTGCACTACCAGGAACTGCTCACTTCCCCCTTGGACTATTAACAGTAAGGAGGAATAAGGATGGGTGGTCTCTGTACATTCAATGCTGTCATTGCGGTGAGACACACACACACACACAAACTGAGGATGAAACGAAAATGGAAACAAGTTTACATTGACGTCTCATCTGTCCCACTTATGTGACTTCAGAAGGTTTCCACTCGGTCTCAGTGCAGACCCAGGTTCCACAGTTGGGATGGGGGTGAGCCTGCCTTACAGTGGACACTGCTGGCCCTGTAAGTTTGGTCAGGTGACCCCAGGGGTGTTTGCACCTCCAGGGCTGAGATGTTCTGAGTATGACCTGCCGGGAGGGAAGTTCACCCTCCTCAGTTTGAGCTGTCACAGGCCCTAGGGTGGAAGGCAAGATGGATGTAGAATGCCCAGCCACTTCTGGAGTGACCTGAGAAAAGACTTCAGGGCCTTTGTGTGTTCTCTCCTCTGGTTGGGTTCCACTGGCACTGCCCTGTCTTCTTGTGTAGAAGAGGCATCTGGAATAAGCTGAAGAGGTAGGCATTTCTGAAGAAGGGTCGAGACCCGAAACATCAACTTTCCTGCTCCTCTGATGCTGCATGGCCTGCTATGTTCATCCAGCTCTACACCTTGTTATCCCTGGAACAAGCTAAAGGTGCCTTGTCCCTGTGTTCGGGAGTCATTGTTGGTGGTCCTGCAGGGCAGCTTGACAGAGCTTGACTGGTTGTGCAATGATCTTTTAAATGTGGCGCTGATGCTCAAGAGGCCAAATATCCTGACAGTGGCAAATACTTTTAGCTATGGCAAGTAGGAGAATCAAGCTAGCATTGGATGAGAGGGGCACCATAGCAGCGTTGTGCTGAGTTAATGTGGCAAGTATGATCACCCAAGAAAACGTGTTAGCCTTCATGGAGAGAAATCTTCTATGAAACTCAACAAGAATGACATTTAACCAAAGTATGGAATGATTCAGCCTCATGTTTCTGTAATATAAACAAGGGAAATGTGTTCAATTATTTTAAAAAAAGACACCATAGCTAAAAAAAAACTGAATTTGCAAATTTTTGGAGAACTGAAAATCATGCTTGAAGAACTCAAATAAATAATTTGTCCGCCACCAGATTCACTTTTAAGAGGCAGATTTTCTTGGATTCCCCCTGAATGTTTTTGCAGGAATTGAGCATCTTTCAATACAGTTTATTTTGCTGTTTGTTTCAAGACATTTGCTGGGAGGATAATTTTCTCTTTGACACAATTGCTTCTTGCAGGATTTGATCACAATGCTTTTCAGCAACTTACTGTGATATTATAACGTTCAGTTGGGCTGTGCAGCTATATTTATGTTTTCTGTTAATTCTGATATTCAAAATCTTTATGGAATCTTTTACTGAGGTTCTCATTTCCTGATACTGACACATTGTAAAACATTATTGAGCCCACCCAGGTAACATTGAATTCAGTTGTGGCAAACATGACAGTTTATACCATTCAGGCACAAAGAAAAGCTTATTGAATTATGTTTAATACTAGCAAAACGCTAAAGAAATCTGAAGTTCAATGTTTTTCAAATGATAGAAGGAATTAATGGTCAGGATTGTCCTTTTAGTGGCAATGTGTCAAAAGATAGAGAGGACACTGTGAAAAGAACTTCACTTGGAAAGCCTAGGGTTAAACCACTTTCTGGGACCAACTATTACATCCCCCCAGTGGGAAGCAGTGCTAAATGGAGCAGACACGAGGAAAATCTACAGTAAATTGAAGCCCAGCAGTACATGGATATGGATGTGGCTGTTGAAAGGTAGTAAAATTTCCCATTCCTGGTGAGGCAAAGGGGAGTAGATCTTCCTTCAAGTGAGAATGCAGTAGCAAATCTTCCAACCTATGCTTCCATCATTCTCTGGTGTAATTTCACCTTAGCATCCTGGCTAATAAGAGATGTAGATGTATCCTCAGGAGATGGAATTGGGCTGGTAAATGGATTAAACATAACAGAGAACATTACAACAGTTTTCATTTCATGTTCATGTTGGAGAAACAGTGCTCTGAACAGCTCCCCTTCTGGAATTCCTTTGGCTGTTATCTCCTTCCCACCCACTCTCCGCTTCCTGGGAAGATCTGATAATCTGGGCAATTTTAGTGGAAGTGAGACCGCCCTTGGTATCCAGGCTTGGGCCCTGCTTGGACACCCTTGTAAAATGCTGAAACCCTCATGAATACTTAACATTTTAAATGGAGTGAATGGGCCGCATTAAAAGAAAGCCTGGGGCTGAACCTTACATTTTTTTGGCTCAGTGCAAGTCATGTCCTGTTATCTGGAGAGATTCTCGTTGTAATATTAAAAGATTTTACTCACCGTATCTTACTAAATTTGCCACTTGACTTGGTGTTCCCACCCTTATGGAGAATATCACATCTAATTTCCACCTGGTCTTACCACATACCATTTCTGGAGAAGTTTGCCACTCACTGGATATCTGCTCTAAGACTAGTACCCCTTTCATTCTGGCCATATTTCAAAGCTTGCAGGGCACCAGCAGGAGAGCTGGTACTTGGCAACAGTCCTGTTTGGTTGTGAAAAGAGTCAGGAGAGATGCCAAAGAGAAGCTGGCACCATGCTTCCTATAGAGTGACTTGGAGGTCCTTGTGGACAGAGCGGTTGAGAGAAGAGTCCTCATTGCAGGACGCAGGGGATAGGCAATCTGCATGCCTGTATGGCCAACATATCACATGCTCGTGATCAATGTTATCCTCCTGTGAATTTCACTGAGCAGTTGCAGATGCAGCCCCCTGCCTCATAAGCCGGCTCAATTTTCCTGCAAATTGACAGTTTGTTCGCGGCTGTTCCCCTCAACATTGCACACTTTCCAGTTCCTTATGATTAAAATGACACCAAGCCAGTGGCTTATCATCAATATGTTACTTAGAGACTCAACATCACACTCTGCTTCCTCAGTACCCATTCCCTGAACCCCACAGGATTCACGCTACCCCAGGCCATTCCCCAAACTGTGTATATGTGCATACACCTGGCTACAACTTCTCCTCAACCCAACCATGGCCCCCTTCCCTCTTAATTACAGCAAGAGGAGGCAACAGGACAACAATCTGAGGAGTTGTGAATGGTGCTGAACATTGTGCAATCATTGGCAAAAATCACCACATCTGACCTTATGATGGAGGGAAAGTCATTAATAGCTGAAGATGGTTGGAACTAGGACACTATCCTGAAGAACTCCTGCAGAGATGTCCTGAAGCCGAGATGACTGACTTCTGATAACCTCAACTATTTTTCTCCTTGCCAGGTATGATTCCAATTGGCAGAGAGTCTGCCGGTGATATCCATTAATTCCATTTTTGCTGGGCTTGTTGATGCCACACCTGGTCAAACACGGCTTTGATGTCAAAGGCCTTCACTCCCACTTCACATCTGGAATTCAGCTCTTTTGCTCATGTTTGACCCAAGGCTGTAAAGAGGTCAGGATCTGAGTGACCCTGATGGAAACTGAACTGGGCATCACTCAGCAGGTCAATGCTGATCAGGTACTGCTTGATGACACTGTTGATGACACCGTTGATGACACCTTCCTTCATTTTACTGATGATCGAGAGTAGACTGATGGGATGGTAATTGGCTGGGTTGCATTTGTCCTGCTTTGTGCGTACAGGACATAGCTGAGCAATTTTCCATTGTCAGATAGATGCCAGTATTATAGCTGTACCGAAACAGCTTGGCTAAGGGAGTGGCAAGTTCTGGAGCACAAGTCCTCACTACTATTGCTGGAATGTTGTCAGGACCCATAGTCTTTGCACCATCCAGTGCCTCCAACCATTTTTGATATCACATGGAGTGAATTGAATTGTCCGAAGACTGGTATCTGTGACAAAAACAAAGTTGTTGGAGAAGCTCAGCAGGTCTGGCAGCATCTGTGAAGGAAAAAACAGAGTTAACGTTTTGGGTCCGGTGACTCTTCCTCAGAACTGTGATGCTGGGGACGAGATCATAGAATCAGAATCCCTAGAATGCGGAAGCAGGCCATTTGGCCCACTGAGTCCAAAACAACACTCCAAAGAGCATTCCACCCAGTCCCATTCCCCTACCCTATGACCATGTTTTTCCCATAGAAATGCACATCCTTGGACACTATGGGACAATTTAGCATGGGCAATCCTCCTAACCTGCACATATTTGAACTGTGGGAGGAAATTGGACCACCCAGAGGAAACCCACGTAGACATGGGGACAACATGCAAACTTCAAACAGTCACCCGAGGGTATAATTGAACCCGGGTCACTGGCTCTGTGAGGTAGCAATGCTAACTGCTGAGCCTACAGTGCTGCCCAAAGTGGATCATCCACTTGGCACTTCTGGCTGAAGATTGTTATGAATGCTTCAGGCTAATCTTTTGCACTGATGTTATGGGCTCTTCCTTTATTGAGGATGGGGATATTTGTGGAGTCTCCTCTTCCAGTGAATTGTTTAATTGTCCACTACCATTCTTAACTGGATGTAGCAGGAATGCAGAGCTTAGATCTGATCTGTTGTTTGTGGGATCGCTTAGCTGTGTCTATAACTTGCTGCGTATGTTGTTTGGTATGCAAGTAGTCCTGTTGGTAGCTCAACCAGGTTGACACCTCATTTTTAGGTATGCCCCCGGTGCTGCTCCTGGCATACCCTCTTGAATCCTCCATTGAACCAGGGTTGATCCCCTGGCTTGATGCTAGTGATTGATATGGGGAATATGCCAGACCATGAGGTTGCAGATTGTGCTGCAGTACAATTGTGCTGCTGTTGATGGCGCATAGTACCTTATAGATGGCCAGTCTTGATTTACTAGGTCTTTTGGAAGTCTGTCCTATTTCGCAAGGTGACAGTACCACACAACCTGATGGAGGTTATTCGCAATGTGAAGGTGGAACTTCGTCTCCACTAGGACTATGTGGTGGCCACTCGTACTGATACTGTTATGGACAGATGCATCTGCAGCCGGCAGATTGGTAAGGATGAGCTCAAGTATGTTTTTTCCTTCTTGTTGGTTCCATCACCACCTAGTGTAGACACAGTCTAGCAGCTACGTCCATTAGGATCCAACCAGCTTGGTCAGTGGTGCCGAGCAACTGTCGGTGGTGGAAATTGAAATACCACACCCAGAGTACATTTTGCACCCTTTCCAGCCCCAGTGTTTCCTCCAAGTGTTGTTCAACATGGAGGAGTACTGATTCACCAGCCGAGGGAGGGTGGTAATCAGCAGGAGCTTTCCTTGCTCATGTTTAACCTGAAGCCATGAAACTTCATGGGGTCCAGATTCAGGGTTGAGGATTCCCAGGGCAACTCCCTTCTGACTGTATACACTGTGCCGCAGCCTCTGCTGGGTCTGTCCTGTTCATGGGACAGGACATATACAGGGATAGTGATGGTGGTGTCTGGGACATTGTCTGTGTGTTATGACTCCATGAGTATGACTGTGTCAGGCTGTTGTTTGAGTAGTCTGTGAAACAGCTCTCCCAATTTTGGCACTAACCCCCAGATGTTAGTAAGGAGGGCTTTGCAGGGTTGACAGGGCTGTTTCTATAGTTGTCTTTTCCAGTACCTAGGTCAATGCCAGTCATCCATCTGGTTCCATTTATTCATTGAGACTTCATAGTGATTGTTACAACTGAGTGGCTTGCTACACCATTTCAGAGGGAAGTTGAGAATCAACCACATTGATGTGGTCAGGAGTCATATGTAGGCCAGACCAGGTGAGAATGGTAGATTTCCTTCCTTGAAGGACATTAACGTGCCAGATAAGTTTTTCTGACAACTGCCAATGGTTTCATGGTTACCATTAGACTCCTTTTGGCATAGCAGGATTTTGAACCTGGGTCCACGGATCATCACTGGCATTTCAGGATTAATAGCCTAGCAATAATACCACTAGGTCATCTCCTCCTCTGGCTTGTGACTGCACCAATTGTCACAGTAAGGCACGGCTGGGCAAGGCAAGGTACGGCAGGGCAAGCAAGGCTAGGCATACATGCTGCCAGTATGCTGGTAGGCACCAAGATGTTCTGAAAGAGCAGGAGAGCAGTTCTGGTAGGCATCCTGATCCAAACTGTGAACTGGGTGCCTTTCTCTGTGCAGTTGCATATGCCTGGTTGTCAGTATGCCCTGGTAGATTAGTCTGTCCTTGCAGGGCACCCTGCTAGTGCACTGGATGATGCCAGAATGATGGCGATGGGCCCCTGTCAGTGGAGTACCAATGGAAGGGTACATGTAGCTGGTGGATCATGCTCTGCTCTGCTCTGCAGTTTGATTGTGGGTAAGATGGAGTTTATGGTGAGTTGACACAGCCAAGAAGCTGCTCAGGTTTCCACGTTGAGTTTTCCAATGGCTAGTTTGTTTGGTATAATAGCAACAGGAATATGAATAAGGTGAGGTGGGCTCTTAACAAGACATATAACAAACAATGAGTGTGAATTGAAATCTCACCACTGTCTATTAAAAATCTCATCATGCTGCTTGAAAAAGGCATGAAAGATGCGGTGAGATGATTTCAATGCTGAGGTATCCTTTGCTGAATATTTTGATCGATTCTGTCACACATCGTGCTACAGTCTATGTTGTTCAGACTCATGTAAGATTCTCCCCTTGACGTTTGATGCTGGCCTCCTTCAGGAGTGGCTTGTTAGTTTGGCTTCTCCAGTCTCCAGTGATTTTCCACATCGTACCAATACTGGCATCGATGTCCACTGGCGATGTTGAGTCTACCTTGAATCCAGATAATTCATTCAGTCAAGTAACAATGGCCATTGACAGAATGGGGTTCCAGTTCTCGCTTTGCTAGTTATACCAGTACAGCAGGCACAAGGATTCTCAGGGTTATTATGACAAAGTTATTCAATTGCCAAACAACTCCACTTTATATCTATAACATAATATTTAGAAGTTGTACAATGACCTCATGATTGCTGTTAACAGAAATTCTATTATTAATATAGAAACTTCAACTTGAAGTTGATTGAAGACAGGCAATCAATACATTAACCCTTACAGGAATGAATGTTAGAGCAAGAATCAATTTAATTCAAAATTAGTCCTGTTTATGAAGTTTTAATATGAAAAGTAAATGATTTATATTCATGATATTGTAATTTTATTTAGTGGTAGTAAAATTATTTCAAAGAGAATGACAGAATGAGTGGAAAGGCCCATTTCTGTGCTGTAGATCTCTATGACTCTGTTACAACAAATTCATATATGAACTACATTTTATTTGATTAGAAAACAACTTTGTACATCATGATATTAAGTAATTTTGGGCTGGAAAGCAGACATTATAGAACTTTATGTAGCTTTAAATATTAATTTGTAACGTATAGTTATTTCAGTAAGTTATCTCTACACACACTATTAAAGGCACTTTGTACAAAAAGACACAAAAATACAAATGTGAAAGTTAAACTGAATCATAAAGCAAATTACATAAACACATCAAAATGTTAATTGCTGTGGTAATCAATGCTTTACTTTGGCTATTCTTATCTGTGTTATATTAACTAAAATGAATAAGGTCCCACTACTATTGTCAACCGCAACACAGAGGTAGTCCGGTAGTTCATTACGGCATTGACTGTTAACATCTCCAAATCCACGATGTACTCCTTTGGTCCTGTTAAAGGCTTCACTAAGACCAGCATTGCACTCACATTGCTTGTTTGCTGCAGGAATACAAACATGGGAAATAAGTAAATAATAGGGTTTAAAAAATATAGATTTCCTTTCTAAGGCAGCAGCCTCTGAAATGGGAAGGTTGAATGGGGTAGAACATCGCTCCAACTGGTTACCGTGTAAATCTGAGTGTGAGCTTCAGCACTTCTATCTGCCCTTCCTCCTCTAGCGGCATTCCTGGAAGGTTGGGTATGGGGTGTGGTGGGAGATATAACTCTAGAATAACCATTGGTATATACACGTGGAGCTGGAGGCATATGTCTCATGAAGTGATGCAAGTGGATACCACTAAGCAGAAGTCAGATAGCATTTGAATCCAAAGAGATTGATTCCCATTTGCATTGAGAGGGACCAGCCAGAAATCAGTGGCATATGCAACCTGTGAAATTTCAATTCAACATCACCGCAGTTCCGGCTTAAAGAAATATTAGAGATTGGCTACTCATCAGTCAACAGCGACAGAATTACTGGCATGCAAGTTATGTCCCACCACTGCAGGATACAATACACGATTATATAACCAACGTTTTGATCAGCTATCACTGTCTGATAACAATGATGTGGATGCCAGCATCACTTGGGTCTCCCAGCCTAAGTACCAACCTATTTAATGCAGTAGATGATTTTTAGTGTGCAAATCTAGAATTTCAACTGCCTTTAAAAGTCAGAACTGTTGTAATGTGTGCCTTACATTAGCACCTGTTCCACAGGTGATGCAAACACAATCGTCAACCAAGTTAAGTATTAATCTTGTGGGGCTCAAGATTGTGGAAACAGGCCATTCAGACCAACAAGGTGACTCTGACCCTACGAAATACATCCCACTCAGACCCATCCCTCCGACCTATCCCTGTAACCCAGCATTTCCCATGGCTAATGCACCTAACGTACACATCCCTGAACACTATGGGCAATTTAGCATGGCCTAGCTTGCACATCTTTGGACTTTGGGAGGAAACCAGAAACCTATGCAGACATGGGGAGAATGTACAAACTGCATATAGACAGTTGCCCGAGGTTGGAATCGAACTGGGTCAATGGCACTGTGAGGCAGCAGTGCTAACCACTGAGCCACCATGCTGCCCTTTAAATCATAGAATCCATAAAAAGCAGGTGGAAGCAGGCTCAGAGAAGATTCCAACTCTAACTTCAACTTCCAACTTCACAAAAGTATTCCTAGCCACCCCTGCTTGGGATCCTCACCCCCGGCAATTGCTTTTCCCTCACCATGCTCCTCTTATTTGGCAGTTGGAGAGACCCAATACTGGGAGACCTCAATCTAGTAACTGGCATCAGAATACATGATTTATGCTCCAGAGGTTGCAGGGCCAATGTAAATAAAGGTAGACTTTCAAAATCCTTGCTGCTTCTTGGCTCAGATATAATAGACTTCCCTAGTTTGTTGCCTAAAGAAAGACATTAATCCCTATGGCCTCAATTTTCACAATGGTTGTCATTGTGTTTTTTGAAGGGGGATTAGCAGAACATTTGGAGAAATGGTATGCCTGAAAGTCACATACAAACACATTTGAACAACCTCTCAATAGGTTGATGGCTGTATCTAGAGTACAGGGGCTGCAGTGATTCAATCAGGTGGCTCACCAGCATCTTCTCAAAGGTCACTAAGGATGGGCAATGAATGTTGGCCCTGCCAACAATGCCCACATCCAATGACCCAATTAAAAAAGGCTGAAAACGATTGGTTATGGAGTTTCACTACAGAGGCAAAGTGGAAAATTGGTACAATCCCTGTGAGAATTGAGGGCCAATGTATATAATTTATATTAGCAAAGAGTCAGGACTGAGCGTTCATTAGGTTAAAGTGACATGTGGTGCACTCTTGTCCCAAATAAACTTCATGGAGGAAAAACCTGAAAGATTTATGTGCCAGTATTTTAACTTGATACTTTTAAGACATAGATGGGCCAAAGTGTATTCATGAATTCTGACAGACACCCACTGTAACATCATGTAATAGGAATAAGGCAGAAGGCTAGAGACCCAGTTTCTGCCAGATAAGGGACAGAAAGTCTTCCAAGGCCTTTGATATTGAGAACAGCCTGGGGCAGGGGTTTGCTTTGCTAATTTTACTCTTGCTTCTTAGAAGATACCAAGCCACTTCCAGATGATGGATTCAGAGGGTCCAGTTGGAGCAAGTGGCTTGTATCCCAAAGAATGGTTGCAGCCTTATTGTTATAGAAATGCCACCCTGACAGAGGGGAAAGCAAGACCTTGGTGGGGTTGGGCTTTGGCCCCTGATTCCACTGGTGTCAGAATTTCTGGCTAAGTTGACAGCAGAGTTGTACCTTTATGGCATGGTACCTCAGATTGACTGGTATCCATGCTGGAAGGCAATGGCAGATGTGATGTGGGAGAATTCACTGAGCATGTACCAGTGGGTTTTCAGGGTCTGGTCTAGATACATAGATAAAATATAGGCAAAGCAATTATTGCAGGTAACTATGTGAGGGCCAAGGGTAAGGTAGTGGCATTGTCATGAACTAAATGTGGAAAGTTGTCGGATTCCGGCAGCAGATGGAAAATATACTATTTGTTTAGCCTTCTGATTGAAAATAAAGATAACACTTGAGTATTTTGTTTTTGATGGCAAGTTGATTAGAAATAGCACTCTGATCATCAACAATTTCATTCAAACACCATGGATCTGAAAATCCCTAGGTCTTCTACCAAGGTTTGCCCTGAACCTCCCAGGATTGTATTCCATTGAATGGAACCTCGATGAGCCTCAAACCTGGGAGCTGGCATAGGAAGGAGTGGAGTCTGTTCCGGGTCTAAGGCTTTTACTGGGCCCCAGAGAGCACTGCTACAGATACACTTTGTCAGATCAGGAGTATCTCCATGACATCTGGTGGCTCTGTGGTCTGAAACACCAAAGGAAATGTTGCATGATTTTTACCACATTTTCAAACTGTTCTCCCCAGAACAGGGAATGAGGGGAGAACAAATCATTTTTTCCAGGGAGGTGCACACCCCCAACTTTTCACATTCTATCCTCCCTCCCTTCTTCAATCTGGGACCAAACAGCAATATGTTAACTTCTGGCCTCTTTGAAAGACAGGCCCTTTAGAAGCACTCCCTTTAGTGGTGAGATGCAATCTATTGAGAAGCAATTGGGTGAGACTCCCACTACGAACATTTCAACTATCATACAGATTTTTGAGGCCCACCTCTTGAAATCAAAAAAAAGTAGTTGATAGGAAAATGTAAATATGACTCACCCTCAGATAGAACTCGCCTTCATTTCCAGAGATGATCTGGAAGGTGTTGAAGGTATTGGGGTAAACACTTGTTGCTTGAATTTGGAAGATATCAGATGGGACAGATCTGTCTGATCGAACATTCATGTATTTATACACATAGGAATAAGGCTGGTCACGGCAAGCTGCATTTGCTGCTGGGCAGACACAGCGACTGAATTTAAAAATAAAGCAAAATAGGCATCATTAAGAGTGCAAATGCTCAGCATATCCTGCAGTTTCCTAGGAATACTGCTTTAGGATTAATTGGTACATATTGAGGAATCAGGTTATAGTGCAGTATGTCCATACAAATGAACTCAAATATCTGTCGTAATAAACTGTAGTCCCATTTCTAAAATCCCTTCACTCTCTAAAATCCTGGAATGTGTTGTCATTTCCCAAATCCATGCCCAGTTTTTCTTTGATTCTATGTTGGAATACCTCCAATTAGGTTGCAGCATTGGAACAGCTGCTGTGAAATTTGCAAATAACATTCTTTGTTAACAGCGTTCATGATAAACTGTCCCTTTTGTCCTTCTTGATCTTTCTGTACCTTTCAGCACATACCATCCTGCTCAGCACCCCTCCTGTATTCAGAGATAGTAAGAACTGCCGATGCTGGAGTCAGAGATAACACAGTGTGGAAATGGATGAACACAGCAGGCCAGGCAGCATCAGGGGAGCAGGAAACCTGACGTTTCAGGTCAGGACCCTTCTTCAGAAATTGGGGGAGGGGGAAGGGAGCCGTGAAATAAATAGAGAGGAGGGGTGGGGCTGGGGAAGGTAGGTGGGATGGTGATAGGTGAGTGCAGGATGCAGTGGTGGGGATTGGTCAGTGAGGTGGGAGGAGCGGATAGGTGGGAAACTGATAAGGTCCACACTGAGACCATTGGGTAATAGGCTCCCAAGGTGGAATTGTCACAATGTCACAATGACGCCACGCAGAAACTGGAGGAGCAGCACCTCATATTCCGCCTTGGGAGCTGTAGCCTAATGGTCTCAATGTGGACTTTATCGGTGTTATCTTTGCCCTTCACTACCTCTATAGCCTACTCCAGCTTAACAAGCTGGTGGGGTTTTCCACTCCTTCAGTTCTGGCTTTCCCCGTATCCCTGATTTTAATTGCAGCCCTATTTCTGACCGTATTCTGCAGTTTTGATCCTAATCTCCAGAATTACCCTGTGTAATCCTTGCCACTCCTCTATGCCTCTCTCCTTTTAAGGTGCTGCTCCTGAACTAGCTTCCGGTCATCTGTCTTGCTGCCTGCTATCCCTCTCTGTAGCTTGGTGTAAAATATATTTTCACTTGGTTCTTTTCATTAAGCTCCTTGGGATATTTTGTTATTCTACATATGCTTTATGTATATGAATTGTTGCTGAAGAAAGCCATATAGTTTTTCTAAGTACCAGTAATGCATGCTTCTCAGTATCACTAGAAATAAAGATACTCACTTAGAAGCTGCATATCACAGTGTCTGCTGACAAAACTTAG
Organism: Rhincodon typus; assembly: GCF_021869965.1. Classification (NCBI taxonomy): domain Eukaryota; kingdom Metazoa; phylum Chordata; class Chondrichthyes; order Orectolobiformes; family Rhincodontidae; genus Rhincodon; species Rhincodon typus. The sequence continues at coordinate 42,191,802 of NC_063340.1, read as the reverse complement.
TCCAGGTCAGCTCCGTCTCCTCAGTTCTACTCTGTTTAAGTCCCAGCACCACTGAACCAGACCAAATTTTGCTCCTTTAGACGCTGCTTCTACTGCTAATGGAAATGATTCTGCACACTACATACTGTACTGGGAATTCTTGCAAGTACTGTCATTTCTAGCTGTAATGTGAAGTAGCTAGACCTTTCTACAATTTGGTAGCAGTTTCATTATGGTTCGTTATCAATAGTGCTAAATTGGAATTAAGGAAAAGGAGTAGGGGAAAGTGAATGGTAATGAAGAGGGTGAAACGGATGATAATGAAGTAAGATGGCATTGCAGGAGGGCACAATGGGTGGCCAGTGAAGAGGGAGAATGGATTGTAATGAAGAGGAAAAGGAAGGGGAAAGGATGGCAATTAAATGAAAAGGGAAGGGAGGGATATGTGAAAGGAAGAGAAGCTGACAGAAGTAGGAAGTGATCCTTGGTAAGGGGAGAAAAAGAGGGTGAATCTGAAAAGGGGCATGGTTTGGGGTCTGAGGCTGTAGATAGGGAAGAAGGTACCAATATTACCTGAGAGAGGAAAAACAGACTAATGCCTGGAATGACAGAACTGACATATGAAGAAAGACTGTATTGAATGAGGAGGGATCTCAGCGAAACATATTAAATCCTGATGGGACCGGACTGGCTAAATGTGGGAAGAATGTTTCCAGTGTTGGGGAAATCCAAAACTAAGGGTCGTAGTCTAAGAATAAAGGGTAAGCCATTCAGGACTGATATGAGGAAAGATTTCTTCACTGAGAGTTGTGAACCTGTGGAATTCTCTGCCACACAAAACTGTTAGGCCTAGTTTATTGGATATATTCAAGAGGGTGCTGGACATGACCCTTGTGGCTAAAGGGATCAAGGGTCATGGGGAGAAAACCTACTCTTGCACCTATTTTCTATGTTTCTATGTAACACCAGCATCAGCTTGGAATGGACAGTGGAAGAGTGCCAGCTTGAAAAGTGAGAGTAATTGCTGTGAATTGCTTAGAGGGGAGAGAAGCCAAATATGAATTGGGAACACTGGAGGAGAATAGGAGGTCCTGCTCAAATGGTGATCAACTACATTGGATAACCTCCATGCAAACTAAATTAGGATAAGTGAGTGATTGTTGACATCATTTTCAGATCTCACTGGTCTCTCAAAAACCTACATGTCAATTTATTAATGTTAATTAAATTAAGAATTTATTCGTTGCGAAAAAAAGTGCTAAAAGTTAATCAGAATGTAACATTCTAAGGTCAAACATTAAAATGCTTTAGGGGACCTCCTCTAAATTCTGTAGAATAAAAAATGCTATTTTTTAATAATATATACAAAATGCTATATGCAGTTAGGGAAGTTGAAAATTGGTTGGGATTAGCTATATCTATTTTAGTCTAGATAATGGCTGTGCGCCTCAAAAGAGTAAATGCTCACTTGAAGATATGTTTCAGGATGAGGTAATGATGATCACTTGTTTGTAACATTCCCGATATTTTTAAGATAGTTTATAACTCGGTTGATTTTCAAATGTTAGAAGTTCACTTTCATTTTGATTTGTTTCCCTCCTGAATCATGAAATCAAAACAGTGTTAAGAGAGTTGAAATGTTTAAATACTTACTTTTCAGACATCTGATTATAAGGTTCGTGGCATGGATTTCGAGGATAACATCTATATCCACCATGATAGTTCCAACATTTCTCTTGTTCCAGACAAACATTTCCTGTTTCACATTCATTTATATCTGTTTAAGGGGAAAAAAAATTGAAAACTGAAAGAATCAACCTGAGGTTGAATCTTAATCCCTGAATTCCAATAAATCCATGAAATGCTGTTGTGGTGGTGATCATTGTGACAATTGTTGCAAAGATAACCACTACAATGATTGAACATAATAAGGATGGGAGCAACCACTTTGGAAACTATGGAACTGATAGTACTACTTTGTCAACAGGAAAGAATATTTCCTTAACATGTTCTCTCATGCTCTGGGCAGTTCTTTTCTGGTGTTCCATATGGCCTTCACAGCTTCGCAATGATGCAACTCCAACATGATCGAAGTTCTGATCTGTAAATCCTGCTCTATATTCAGCGCCTAATAGGAACATAGTCATAGAGTCATAGAGTCATACAGCACGGAAACATACCCTTCGGTCCAACCTGTCCATGGCGAACATAGTCTCAAACTAAACCACTTCCACTTGTCTGATCCTGGCCTATATTCCTCCAAACCTTTCCTAATCATCTACCTATCCAAATGTTTTTTAAACATTGTAATTTTACCCACATCCACCCCTTCCTCAGGAAGTTCATTCCACGCACGAACAACCCACTGTATAAAAAAAATTGCTTTTCGTGTCTTTTGTAAATCTCTCTCCTCTCACCTTAAAAATGTGCCCCCTAATCTTGAAATCCCCCATCCTCAGGAAAAGGCAACTTCCATTAACTCTATCTATACCTCTCATTATTTTATAAACTTCTATCAGGTCACCTCTCAACCTCCTATTCTCCAGCCTATCCTTATAGCTCAAATCTTCCACAGTTGGCAACATCCTGGTAGGAAGGAATATAGGAGCAGAAGCAGGCTATTCAATCCGTTGAGTATGGTCAGTCATTCAATTAGCTCATGGGTCATCATCTGCCTCAATGCCACTTTACTGCATTATCTCTATGCCCCTTGATGTGATTACAATCCATTTCTGTCCTGAACATGCCTCAATGATTGAGTTTTCACAGCCCTCTAGGATAGAGAATTCCAAAGATTCATTACCTTCTGAATGAAAAAAAATTCCTCCTCATCTGAGTCTTAAATGCCCTACTATTTCTCTGAGACTATATTTCCTGGTTCAAGACTTACCAGCTGGGGGAAATATCTCATCTGCATCACCCTGTCATGCCCTGTAAAAACTTCGTCAATATCAATGAGATAACCTCTTATTCTTTGAAATTCTAGAGAATATAGGCCCAGTAACCTCAATGCCTCTTTATAACATAATCTGGCCACCCTGTTGTTTGGTCTGGTGAACCTCTGTTGTGCTCCCTCTATGGGTTATATTCTCCATTAGATAAAGAGAACAAAACTGTACAAAATGCTTTGGATGCCTTCCTAATTGCTTGCTATATCTACATGCTAGCTTTTAGTGCCTGGTGAATAAGGACACCCAGGTCTATTTGGATATCGACATTTCTCAACATTTCATTATTTATGAAGTATGCTATAAGTTTTAATCAAAGCAGATAACTTCAGATATTTCATATCATATTCCATCTGCACATGCTACCCATTCACACAGCCTGTCCAATTCCCATTGAAGCCTCCTTGTATCACTGTCACAATGCATGTTCCCACCTAGTTTTGTGTCTTCAGCAATATGGAAATATTACATTTATTCCTCACAGCCACATTATTGATGTAGAGTGTTAACAACTGTGGACCAAGGAATGATCGTGTAGTACTCTACTAGCAACAGCCTGGCATTCATAGAATGGCCAACTTAATCCTATGCTGTTTTCTGTCTGCTAACCAATTCTCAATCTCATGTGCTAATTTTGTTTACTAACCTTCAGCGCAGAACCTTATCAAATACCTGGAAATCTAAATACATTACTGGTTTCTTAGTATCTGTACTGCAAATAACATCTTCAAAGAACTTCAGTAGGTTTGTCAAACATAATTTCCCTTTCATAAATCTATTATTGACTTTGCCAAATCATATCATTATTTTCTTGGTGTTCAGTTATTGCATCCTTTATCACCAATTCAAATATTTTCTCCATTACTGACATCAAATTAACAGGTCTAGCAGTTCTCTATTTTCTCTCTTTGTCCATTCCTAAATAGTAGAGTTACATTTTCTACTTTCCAGTCTGCGGGAATCTTTCCACAATCTGTAGAATTTTAAAAGATGCCATCAATACATCCATTATCTCTAAAGCCATCACTTTAAGCACACTCAAGTGTGGCTTGTCGAGTCCATCAACCTTCAATCAATTTTAAATTATGAGTATCACTTCTTTATTGATATTAATTTCATGAAATTACTCATTTTTACAACTCTTCTGATGCCCTAGTGTTTCTGGAAAACTTGCTGTATCTTCCTTCATGAAGACAGACACAAAGTACTTGCTTTGTTTCTCTGCTATTTATCTATTCTCCATTACAAATTCTCCCGCTTCCACCTGCAATGGACCCACATTTGTCTTTGCTAATCTTTTCCTTTTCACATACTTAGTGAAGCTTTTACAGTTCACCTTTGTTTCTCATTTCTGTCTGGAATTCATATCCTCTTTTACCTTTATCAGTTTCTTAGTTATCCTTTGCTGGATTTTAAATTGTTCCTGATCTTCACACTTATTGGTGTTTATGGCTACCTAATAAGCCACCTCCTTTGATCTAATGCACGTTTGGCTTCTTTTGTTAGCCATTTGTTCAACATTCTTGTTGGGTGTCTTTTTTAAATCTTCGATGAATGTATACATGTTACAATCCCTGCAATACTTACTTAAACATGAACCATTATCTGTCTATCAGCAAATCTTTTAGTGTACTTTCCCAATTCACATAGCCCACTTGCCCATTATAGATTCATTGCTTCCTTTGTTCAGATATTAAGAATGCCAGTTTGGAATGAATTACGAGTTACATACTTTATGTAAAATTTTATCATATTATGTTCACTTTGTTCCCCAAGAGTGCCTTTCAGAAAGGTTATTGATTAGGTTTTTCTTATTACATATTTGGAATGATCTCATCTTTATTACTTTTCTTTATTGTGGAAAACATGGGAAAAGGATACTGCTTAAACCAACAAAACCATGGAAGGAGATGTAGCAGTTTTAACATAATTAGTAAACTCATTGTGTGTTATATTTACAATGATCTGAAGAAAGGTCGGATTGCCAGACCTGCTGAATTTCTCCAGCAATTTCTGTGTTTGTTTCAGATTTCCAGCATCCACTGTTCTTTATTTTATTTTGTTACATATTTACGCTGTTGCTTTGTTCAAGCAGTAGGGGAGGATTGCTCATCAGCACCATGTGTGTGTGTTAAGGGCAGTTTTACCCAAAGACAGTCTGTTGACTGAAACCAATCAGGAATGGGTTAGGAGTGCACAGCATGTCAACAACTCTGAGAGGCTGCTTATCTGCCCAGGCGCCAATGTGTGAACAAAATAAGGGCAATAGGGGTCTAGATTCCAACTGTTAACTCTCTCTCCCTGTAGAGAAGCCACACAGAATTGGAAGATTCTCACTCATGATTTGCCTTTGAGCTGCCTATAACTAGTGAGAGGCTGAACAATTAGTACATCAACTGCCCTGCGTCTTCAGTGAAGAACCAGAGAGATTTGGAAAGAGAAAAATGTGAGATCAGAAGGACTCAGAAGAAGCAAAAGGATACTACATTGGACCCTGTGGACTGGCACAATTGAACCATGCTCTCTTTTTGTTTTTCCTCACCATCCATAATATCAATGCCTTTCTTGTTTGTCTGTGTCGATGTACATGTGTGTATAGGGATTCAGGAAGGAGCAGAATTTAAGGTAAAGAGTTATAAGTTGATAAGTTTTATTTTGTTTACCTGTGGTTAGATCTGATTTATTTGTAATAGAGTGTAGTTTCTTGATTAATGTATTCTATTAATCTGAGTTTGACAGCAGGTAAATTGGAGATTTTGAATAATTTGTTTAAAATCTTTCACTCTTGTGACCACCACAGGATTAGTGGGGCTTAATTGTCATTATACTGTCCCAAGTAGGTCAGGATGTATTATAAGATAATGTTAGCATTTTGGATCATGGACTTTCACTAGTGATTTGAAATCTTGACCCAACAGAACAGCCCTATTTCTACTTGTTCTTCAATGCACTGTTCCAGACATCATCCTCCAAAGCAGCAGTGTGGATTAGGTTTTGCCAATCAATATGAAAATTAAAGTTGCCCATTATTACTTCAAATAATGCTTATCACAATGTTTTTCCTCAAAATTCAATGGTTTTCAAACTGACAAGAAAGGTTGAGATGTGGGATTTTAATGACCTGATTTTATTTGATTTTCTTTACTCAGTTTCTTTTACAGCAGCCATTCAGATTGAGAGGAAGTTCTGAGGAAGGGTCACCGGACCTGAAACATTAACTCTGATTTTTTCTTCACAGATGCTGCCAGACCTGCTGAGCTTTTCCAGTAACTTTGTTTTTGTTCCTGATTCACAGCATCCGCAGTTCTTTCAGTTTTTATTCAGATTGAGAGGCTGGTTGACTTCTGGGCGGAAGAACCTGACCCACAGGGCTAGTCGGAGGTGTTAATTGCAGAGATGGGTTCACTGATCACAGGAATAGAAGCAGATCACTGCAGGTTAGCTTGGGATGCTGGGCGTGGAGGGAGCATCCTCTGTGAGGCTGTGCTCAATTTCACAAATATAAATGATTTTTACATTAAACAAGAGCAAAATTCATGAAATCTAGGAAATCTGAAATATCAACATACGGCATTCTAAAATACTCAAAGGACTGGCAGCAAGTGCAGAGAGAGAAACAAAATGAATATTTCAAGTTGATGATCTTTTATCAGAACTTGTTTTATTTGCTGTCCATGTACTACTGTGAACAATTCCATTTCTTAGTTATACTAGTTTTTATACTGGTGTAATATATTGTTGTGGAACACAGACAGATTGATGCTATGTGGTGTAGTAATGTGCCAATGACCATTTAATGACATTGGTTCTTGATAAATACCACAGCATTGAACTAACAACAGGAAAAAAAATACATACTAGGCTGGAGAAAAACAAAAATCTGTTTGGACTCATTCCCTGCATCAGAACTGAAAACAAAATGTGAACAAGCATATTTTCCAATCTTTCTTTCCCTTTTTGCATCTGATTTGGTTGAATAGACCCTCCTCATTCACCCTCAGTCACACTGTTGGTTTGATTAGTCACCAATTCTCAGACCCTTCTCCCCCAACACATACACACAGCAACTTTTTGGACAAGAGATAGTAGGAACTGCCGATGCTGGAGAATCAGAGATAACAAGGTGTAGAAATGGATGAACACAGCAGGCCAGGCAGCATCAGAGGCACAGAAAGGCTGACGTTTCGGGCCTAGACCCTCTTTCTGAAGAAGGGTCTAGACCCGAAACGTCAGCTTTCCTGCTCTTCTGATGCTGCTTGGCCTGCTGTGTTCATCCAGCTCTACACCTTGTTATCTCTAACTTTCTGGACAAAATGTTTCAAAACAAAAATGTACACAAATAAGTCTAACTAATGTGACAGATTGTGAGATATTTCACAATGTAGTATCTGGTCCAATTAATATGTTTAAGGTTAAAATTAACAATTCCTTTGAAAATCTACTCATATACAGTTATACAAAATAATGATTCTGAAAGGGTTGATATTGGAAACTGCACTAAGCTTCACACAATCTGATAATGTCATATTGGCTTGGATTGGATAAGGCAGAAAATCTTAGAACCTTATGGACTGCAGGTTTATACTCAAAGTCTCCTCATAGTCTGAGTGACAGTATCTAATGAACTAACATGACTTGTGCTTTTTTGATGTCATGCAATGAACTGTTAAGACAACAGCATCTTCTTGCTAAGCATAATTATGGTCCTCTAGCCAATGAAAACTAATTAGTCCCTTGTACCCCATCAAAGCAAAGAAGATTGGTGATCTCATCCTTCTACCTACAAATAACAAATACATCATCTTACAAATTAATTTGACATGTATACAGTCAGTGCTCGAAAAGAGACTTAACAATTGAAAGAAGATGAAACATCAATATCTGAATGATAATCACTAATAAATTAAAAAAGAAACAGGAGAAACTTCTTTACTCAAACAACAATTAGAATGAAGAACTTGGTATTGCAAAAGTAATTGAGGCAAATGGCATACATAAGGGAGAAAGGAATAAAACATATTGCTAATAGGATGATTTGAAGTACAGTGGAACATAAACCCTGGCAATAGAATAGTTGAACCAATTACTGAGCATATATGTTATGTAATTCTGATTAATTTGATTAAGTAATTCTGTATGGCTTTGAAAAATTTAGCAATTATTGTTCAGTTTTGTGTTGATTACTCATTGATGATTAGCAGATTTTATTGCTGATCTAGTCAATGCAACCACTTTTGAGATGTTAACATTTTGTTAATTGAACATTGGAATCTACCAGCATGGCTAAGTTAACGTGTAATAAATTATCAAAGCTGATGTTCAACATTTTTAAGGATTTGTGGTGCCTAGGAGGTGTTTATTATTAGAAGCAAGCAAGTCGTAATTTTAGATTTTCAACATCCAAAATAAGATGTAGTTTTCTAATATAAGAAAGAAGAAATTGTTGCTTGGATTACCATACCTTGGCACATTCTGGAACCCAGGAGTTTGTATCCCTCAGGACAGAGGCAGGAGTATCGTCCTGGTTCATTTATACATTGGTACTGACACATGAAGCTTGAGTAGGCACATTCATCGATATCTGCATTATAAGAGATAATTTTACAGCTTGTAAAAAAAAACATAAAATTTGCAGCATAAGTTAATACTTTCTTGCAATGACATCTGTACACAAACATTTGCAGAAAATGAGTCATGTCAGCTGTAACCCTGGAACTTATTATAGGTAAATTGTTCAAAACTTCTTGAAGCATTGAGAAATACAGTGTGACCAGAATGAGAACTGAATTCATTCACAACAAAGTGGAATGGAATATATTCTGTGTGGATGTAGTGTGATATTTACTATGCACCTTACTATAATATACATCATCTGGTACTACCTAGTCTTGCAATGGATAACCGAAGTAGAAAATTCCAACTTTCATCAGTGACATCTTGGCATTTTAGTAAAATTTAATCAAAGCAATGAAACATCTAATGAATAATGAAGTAACAAATGAACCCAAACAGGCTGAATTCTAGTAAGTGCTAAAATAAACTAGCAATTTTGTTATTAATTGTCAGCATTATTAAAATGGCCAAAATGATAACCTTCTCATTTTTACATATTAACAAAACAGCAGGAAATAGAACTGTTACACATTTGTTATAAATTATCCTACATATTGAGAGACCATTCACTAATTACCTCTGCATGTCACTTTGTCTGGATTTAACTCATATCCTTGGTCACACTGGCAGATGAACGAACCGACAATATTAAAGCATTGGTGATCACACGGGGCACTTGTTTCACACTCATTAATATCTAGAGGGGAAATAGAAATATAATATTTAAAACATTAGCTCTATGTATTTCTCCACAGTTGTCATCAGACTTGCTGCGTTTCTCCAGCATTTTCTTTGTTGTTAATTCCTATCCATCTGCGTGCTGTTCCAAAATATACCTTGCCTTGCACTGAAGCCAAAATTGCTTCAGAAACAATGCAAAATATGCAACAAATGCCATGATGTCTGCATTCTATCTTTACTGCTTCACCAGACTTTTGTTGAAAAGCTGTTCTTTACTCTCCCACAAAATGCAACTGGGCATGTGCAGATAGGTCACAGCAACCATCTTTAATAGTATATCCGTTTCTTCGTTAGGAGCTTGCATGTTAATTTTAAAGGCACATTTATAGTGACGGACTTTCAGCCCTTTCATGAAATTCTTTCCCAGTACCCCATGCCCACCCAAGTATAATTTGATTAATATATTTTAAGAAGGCAGTGTAGTTATGAATAAAGAGGATGCTGAGTGGGTGTTAGACCCACCTCTTTTGGTGAGGCAGTGTGACTGATAGGGAGCTTACCAATGCATTCAAAATCTCATCAGAAAGTGAATGTAATTTCAGATCAAGATGAAAGTCACTCTGGAAATGCTTGACCTGGAAATGGCCCACCACAGTCAAACAATGCAAATTATCCATTGAGTAGCATAGTTTCCTTGGATGGTAGTGGTCTACAATGGCTTTCAGATCTGGATGAAGTTGCAACCATCATATATTTTTATGGAGCCACTTAATGTTACGGAGTATCCTAACAGAGAAGGGACATGGTTTGGGGGTGTCATGATGACTGTGCAGAGATTTTAAGCCAATGTTAACATGGACACTTTTATCTAATGTTCTCCTGAGGCTATCTTTTTTCTTCAAAGCAGTCAATACTTTACATTAACAGTAGACTTTCATTCCACTTCAGTAAATTCTGACTTTTTTTGAAATATTGCAGGAAATTATTACATTTTTCAAAGGATTGCTGACTGTTACATTTGGCACGCAAAACCTCTCCACTTTAAACAGAGATTAACATTCACAACAGTGGACATTCAGACTGGGATACCCTAAATAGAACGAAAGCCAAGTGTTAATTTATTCAGTCTATTTATCCAGAACAGTCCACAAGGCACAGTAACAATCTCCAGATTCCCTCAGGTTCTGCCTGAAATATTGTTTCATTTATTTTGATTTTTCCTTAGTAGCACTGAATTGTCAGTTTAAGAAAACAGTTTTTATAGGTGTCCAACCAAAATATCTACTGTAAAGTACAGAATGCAGTCCAGTAATCAAGGCCAAATCTGTGTTTACTCCTAAAAGAAAAAGCCAAAATGTAAAGATTGACTTGACATCCCTCTGCCAAACAGAAGTAACAATAAGGCATCTGTTAAGCATGCTCTATTAAGAAGGTCTCTCCTTCCACAATTCTCTCCTGGTCTCACTGAGGTTCAGTCTCATAAGCTTTGAGAGCCACCCAGTACCTTGTACAAATGGCCATGTCTGCTAAGAGCATATGAACTGGCCCAGATTTTCCTTGGTGCCTCACTGGTGGAAGTACAATATAGACTCTGTCAGTGTGATAACTGGAGTCCCTGGTACATGTCTGGTAGGGTTAGGATGACAGAATGGAAGCAGCTCCCAACAAATTCCTGGTCATTGAATATGTTATTCACCAAAGGATCAAAGTGGCATGATTGCCAATTTCTGGCCTGTTAGCGCATGTATATAACAGAAGGCACTGAACTGCAGTCAGGAGTGAGGAGTGTAGCTGATTTATTCCCTTCCCAGGCCAGCGGTCCTGAGGCTAACTAAAAGTGCATTATTGCCATCCAGCAGGGATTAACTTCAATCCAGACTTCTGATTGAACCCAGGGTATTCCAGATCTTTATGGCTCACTGCCACAACAGGCAATGCAATTACTCAGTAAGCCATCAGGGGAGCTAATTAGAAGTTCTTATTACATTACACTTTTCACATAAAGACAGCTTGTTTCATATGCCTACAAGAGAATTTTTTTTTGCGGAATTACTGGAACACCAAGAATTACTATGACCTGTGGCTTTAGGCCAACCTGGCAAACACAAGTAGGAAAGCATTTCTGTGGGGTATTGCTCACAGTGTAAGAAAGTGGTTCAAAATTACTCTGGTATAATGACTGCCAGTTTCTAATGATGTCACCATGGAGATTGAAAGATTCCTTATTGTTGAAGTGACTGAATAAACCTGAAAGAATGGAACTTCACCCTGGCTTTAGGTTGCATGTGAATTAATAGACAGTATATTCCATTCAACAGTATAAATGGCTGTGTATCTTTACAGAGTAAAAGAGAGGGAGGACTTAGGACAATTAAAATTAAATATTCTGCAAAACTTTAATTCTGCTTTTAAATGCAAGAAAGACACTTTTAATATACTCTTAAGGCATACGAAAACAGATGGAAAAGCTTCCTTATACTAATACTGGAATCGCTGTAGGTGATGCTTTATAGATTTCTGCACAGTATCCCAACACTGTGAGTAGGAACAGCGGAGACTTACCTCGACATGTGCGATTATTGCTTGCCAACTGAAAACCTGTGTTGCACTGACAGTAATAGGAACCGGGTGTGTTGACACATCCATGATGGCAATAGGTGGCTACGTTACATTCATCAATGTCTGCATAATCAATGAAAAATACATTACACAACTGCTCACATTTAAGTAAATCATTGCCAGACACCCAGAATGATTAATGCCAAGGGCCATTGCCCAATGATGTAATATTATCACAGTAAGGTTGACTTTTTCATTCTGTTTCAAGTCACATTTTATTGTTAACACTTGGATCCATTCTGTCTTCTTTAGTAAGTTGCCTACTAATCTTCACCAGAACTCAAAAGCTGCAGTCTGGTAGCAATTTGGATTTGGTTATTTCCTCTTCCATTTCAAACTATATTAGTGCTGAACAAACACATTTATAACAGGGGGGTATTAGGCCACTGGATTAATCAGCCCAGCGGCAGCCGTATTGCTAACTATAGGTACGATAACATCGTTTCATCAGAGTTTTGAGATGAAATCAGTCACTTCCTCAAGCTATGTTGAAACTTTAATTCAGCATTTATCATTTAATTTTAACATAGTAATTTTCAGAATCAGTAACGCCAACATATACTGCTTCACCTTATTGCCGTGAAAAGGGTCTGGTGGACCTTTCTGTTGGACTACTATAACTCCTATGGTGCTTTTCTTTAATAAACATAGGAACAAGTAACTCAGGAGCCCAGTCCATTTTGCCATTCAATATTGTATTGTCATATTGTGGTCTCAATCCCACTCTCCTGCCTCCTTACATACCCTTCAACTCCAGTTCTACCTTAAAAATATTCACTAACCCAGTCTCCACTGCTGTCTGTTGAAGAGAGTTACACAGACTAATGACTGTATGAGGTAAAAAATTCTCATCTCCATTTGAATATTTATAAAACAGTGTCTCCTCAGTTTCATCTCTCCCATAACGGGAAAACATCTTTTAGCATCCACTCTGTCAAGTTCCCTCAGGATCTTTTAATGTCTCAATAAGATCATCTCTTATTTTTAACAGACATAAACCCAATTTGTCCAACCTTTCCTCATTTGTCCCAGGAATCAGTCAAGTGAACCATCTTGGGCTGCTTTTAATAAAGTTGTCCTGATGTAATTTTGTAGTGGTTTGCTACGCTGAAAGACTTGCTTCCTTCAGTAGACAGTTACAAGCCAAACAGAATGGTATGGAACCAGAATCAAATAAAACTAGGCTGGGACAACAAGGTGCAGGGCTGGACGAACACAGCAGGCCGAGCAGCATCATAGGAGCAGAGAGGCTGACGTTTCGGGTCTAGACCCTTCATCAGAAAAGGGGGAGGGGAAGGGGGTTTTGAAATAAATAGGGAGAGAGTGGGAGGCGGATAGAAGATGGATAGAGGAGAGGATAGGTGGAGAGGAAACAAACAGGTCGAAGAGGCGGGGATGGGGCCAGGAAAGGTGAGTGTAGGTAGGGAGTTAGGAAGGGGATAGGTCAGTCCAGGGAGGACGGACAGGTCAAGGGGGCGGGATGAGGTTGGTCGGTAGGAGATGGAGGTGCGGCTTGAGGTGGGAGGAGGGGATAGGTGGGAGGAAGAACAGGTTAGGGAGGCAGGGACGAGTTGGACTGGTTTTGGGATGCGGTGGGGGGAGGGGAGATTTTGAAACTTGTGAAATCCACATTGATACCATTGGGCTGCAGGGTTCCCAAGCGGAATATGAGTTGCTGTTCCTGCAACCTTCGGGTGGCATCGTTGTGGCACTGCAGGAGGCCCAGGATGGACATGTCGTCTGAGGAATGGGAGGGGGAGTTGAAATGGTTCGCGACTGGGAGGTGCAGTTGTTTGTTGCGAACCGAGCGTAGGTGTTCTGCAAAGCGGTCCCCGAGTCTCCGCTTGGTTTCCCCGATGTAGAGGAAGCCACACCGGGTACAGCGGATGCAGTATACCACATTGGCAGATGTGCAGGTGAACATCTGCTTGATGTGGAAAGTCTTCTTGGGGCCTGGGATGGGGGTGAGGGAGGAGGTGTGGTGGCAGGTGTAGCACTTCCTGCGGTTGCAGGGAAAAGTGCCGGGTGTGGTGGAGCTGGAGGGGAGTGTGGAGCGGACAAGGGAGTCACGGAGAGAGTTGTCCCTCCGGAAAGCAGATAAAGGTGGGGAGGGAAAGATGTCTTTGGTGGTGGGGTCGGATTGCAGATGGCGGAAGTGTCGGAGGATGATGCGTTGGATCCGGAGGTTGGTGGGGTGGTACGTGAGGACGAGGGGGATTCTTTTTTGGTTTTTATTGCGTGGACGGGGTGTGAGGGATGAGGTGCGGGAGATGTGGGAGACACGGTTGAGGGCGTTCTCGACCACCGAGGAGGGGAAGTTACGGTCCTTGAAAAATGAGGACAACTGAGATGTACGGGAGTGGAATGCCTCATCCTGGGAGCAGATGCGGCGGAGGCGAAGGAATTGGGAATAGGGGATAGCATTTTTGCAGGAAGGTGGGTGAGAGGAGGAGTATTCTAGGTAGCTGTGGGAGTCGGTGGGCTTGAAATGAATATCGGTTTCGAGGTGGTTGCCCGATATGGAGACAGAGAGGTCCAGGAAGGGGAGAGAGGTGTTAGAGATGGTCCAGGTAAATTTAAGGTTGGGGTGGAAGGTGTTAGTGAAGTGTATGAACTGTTCGAGCTCCTCGTGGGAGCACGAGGCGGCGCCGATACAGTCATCAATGTAACGGAGGAAGAGGTGGGGTTTAGGGCCGGTGTAGGTACGGAAGAGGGATTGTTCCACATAACCTAGGCTGGGTAATGTTGTAAAGTTACGTTAACTAAAGGACAGCAGGGACATATCTAATTTTATTGTTACTAGCTTTTGATTTCAACATTTTTAAAAAAGTATCCAAATTCTCAAACTGGCATGGCAACGTTATGAGGTATGAGGCTCTATTCTTGCATCCAATTAGATATGTGAAGGTCAGAGGTTAAAATTCCATAACCTCAAATTTGATCCCAATCTACCTGCCCAATTCCTGGTTTAATTGTGTGTGACAGTAGCAGTGTGCAGTTAGGTTGGCTGGCAATTTAAATAGTTCAATACATAAGAAGTCTGTCAAACTTGAATTTAACCTGTTTTACAGATTTAACTGTGACCAGTTGGGTTTCAGAGGCCTGCAGAAACCTCAGGGTGACAAAGCAAGTTCATTCACAGCTTTTCTCATTGGCCAAGAGGAGCAGGTACTTTCCCCTTTACTCTCCCTTAAAATATCTGCCAGCATTGAGGTTCTGACTTGCTCCACAATGGGTTCAGACAGCTTCTTGGGGTTAGGGACAGGTCTAGCCCAGGACTGGACAGTGCACCCCATCCCAAGTTACAGACTCCCAAGGATTGGGAATCAGACTCTCTTGGGATTGGGTACCTGCTCCAGGATCAGGAATTGGACTCCCTGGGATCAAAATTCCCTCCTCCCTCATCCACCACCACCCATTGTACCCCCCACATCAAACTCACCCCAACACTCATCCTCCACCCCCAACCTCAACCCTACCAACAGTGTGGGGATCAGTCACCTGTCTAAAGATCAGACAGCACCCAGTGACACAGATCCGAATCTCCGTTCCTATTTTGGATCATCCCTGCCTGCAAGATTTGGTAATCACATCCTCCCCTCAGGATCTTCTCTGATCCTGTCCTTCTCACCTTGCCGATCCATTGCAACCAGTAGCTGATTAACCCAGCTAGGATTGAGAGGAGGCTTTTAAACACAACAGGGAGCAGGGAAGTCAGGATGGAGGGTAGGGTTCCACTGTGGTGAATAGGCTTAAGCAGTTTAGGGAGGATGGGGTGAGAGGCATCTGGTGCAGTGAATAAACAAGGCTTCATTGTTAGGCTGTCAGATTATTTTACTTGAACCATAAGGAAGGCTAAAATAAAATGTATTTATTCACCTTCTGGCCTTTTTAGGCTCAGGGATCTAGCTCCTCTGATAGAAAGCTCACTAACCCCTGTCAGTCACCCAAGGGTGGAATCAAATCCGGGTCTCCACCGCTGTGAGCCAGCAGTGCTAACCACTGAGCCACTGTGTCACCGTGCCACCTGGCTCTTACCAAACAATTTAACAGAAGGGAAACCGGTACTTCTACAAAAAAACCCTAGCTATGCTTTCCTTGAGATCAGAGCCAGTCTCTCTGCTCTAATAAAAATTCCAACTCTCCATGAGCAATAACAAAGGAGGTCAGCTGGTATGGAATAAATGTATGCGAGATTGTAGTTTAAAGCTCCAATGGAGTTATTTATAAACTGTCTGATTTATTAAGTGTAATCTCAACTGAGCTTTATAGCACACTCTTGGCCAACTGTTATTCTATACAAAATGCTCTGTCAAAGAGTAAGTGTTGAAATATGAATTCAAAGAAATGGATAATTTAGTATTTGGAAAGTTGTATTCCTGGATGAAAATCTGTTTTGCTTTTGTTGATAACAACGTTTCACAGGCAACATTTGTTTGTCATTTGACATACAGAATACATAGAATGCAATTCCTTTGATTTGAGCTATAATTCAGTCCATTTCCAGGAATACAGATTGTCCAGATGATGTAATGACAGCTACAACCTACTTGGAAACAATGTATTTAAACATCAAGAGAAATCACAGCTTTTGATGTGGATAATAGTAATTCCATGAGATTAACTTTATTGTAACAAAATTACTTGATCTTTGATCCTTGGTATTAAACTTGATGATTATTTCCCATTCTACGTACTAAAGGATTTAAAATACATGCCTGTATGTATAATGTATTAAATTTACATTCTTGAACTAATTTAATTTCAATCAAAAGCTTCCCCAAGTGAATTAAAGAATATTGTTAATAGAAATCTAATTTATATAAATGAATTACACTGTAAAATCAGACAAGTGCTGACAAATTGGTTACAACTCAGTTAAAGTTACACTTCAGTAAGGATCTAAATTGCAAATATTAAAATGTCATATATTAGAGCTGTAGTTTAATGCCTTTTCACCTCTCAGTTTTTATTTGACTCAAGACAAACAGATGCAGTTAAACCTTCTTGTCTATTAGTTGCATGTGATTTAGATATTCTTAATTTAGTTTCCAGCAGATAAAGGTTTCAAAACTTTTACATATGAAACAGCATGAATGGGCAATCTGGAGTGACTGTTGACTATTGAAATTGACTACTGTTGCACTCCCAATGTCCCATGGTCCAAAATACCTGAAAAGTTTCCAATTGAATCAGGCCTTTTTTCAGATGTCTAGGGTATGTTAACACAGTGTTTTGCTACTTTTCTAGAACCTGTCTGGGAAATAGGGCTGGTCTGCTCAGCCTTCTAAACATGAATGGGGCTTCACCTGTAGGCTGCACCAAAAGGAGAAGTTTAATTTCTTTTGATTGAAGGAGAGCCAGAAAAGGCAGAGTCCTCCTCCCGCCACCACAGCATTCCTTATATCTGCCGGTTGGTTCCCTCTTGCTATCCTCTCCCCTCAACACCTATCATAGCATTCCTGTCAGTGAGATTGCTGGCACCATGTGAAGCTAGGAAGATATTGGCAACTTGCTACAAGTATTTAAATGAGTCCCAAGGATCATGTTTTAAGGATGGTAAAAACCTTAAGAACAGGTAGAACATTTTCAACAAATGGGCCCTATTTTGTCCCACATTTTAGATCTAAATGGTAGTTCGTAAAGAGGGTAGTAAATTGAAAGTCATGGTCCAGCGTCCCTACCACCCTATTCTTGCTGACGTTCGCTCCACAATGAAATGGGAATGGTTTCAGTAACAGGAAAGTAAAGTAGGAGAAACCTACTTACAACATGCAAATTAAGTTCTTGAGCCATATTTAGGACCAGCTACAGTTTTGGTCTTCCACTGAAAGTAAAACACAAAGCCTAGTGGATTGATCAGTATTTCTTAATGAATAATTGCTGGCTGTTCAAAAAAGGTTTTCAGCTTTGTCATATCTTGGCCAGTGCTGACTCTCTGTTACCTGCTCCTCCTTCATTGAAGACTCATGCACTACTTGTGTCAAAAGAGAATATATCAGTTTCTCCCCTCCCCCACCCTGAATTAGCAGCAGCCTATTAGTACATGTTCAGTGATAATATTCCATATTTTGGAGCAATTAAAGGAAATGGACGTTTTTTGTAAAACTACTAAACCATGTCAAACCATGAAATTCTACCATTATGTGTAAAATTGCCCATTAATTTATTTCCTAGGACCCTGTCAAAACAAAAGCACTGAAGTCTGTGTCTCTGAGCAGATTTCTTACAAACATATTGCCAATTTCTTTCAATGTACCCTTCATTACATGTACAGCCTTCTCCCGGCAATTGCATAACGCCTGACTCATCGTAAGAAATGTCATTGAAATATGCTTGATAAAATAGCATTTGATATTAGTTAGCAGAGAAGTTACTCAATCTAGTTAATCAAATCTGAGTTCAGGTTAGATTTTGTCTGCAATATGCCAGATGGTTCAGGCAGATGTAACTGCTGGGTATTTAAAGATAGGTGACAAATGAATTACAAAATCTCAAAGTTTGACCGTAGAAATATTTGGCAGAATAGATTGCTCTATGCAATCATATCCATTTCTATTAATTATTTACAGATTTACTTTTGGATATTTCATATGGTGACAATTTACAATATAATGTAGCATGTTTCTCAATTACTCTAAGGGATTATTGCATTCCAATAGTGGCTATTTATATATCTGGAGTTTAAAGAAATCCTAAGGGGGAAGACATAATTTGGTGGATGTATAATCAGCCAGTGGTGAATGAGTCTCCCGTTTTATGGAGTCCAAGTATTTGATCAGCTACTGCCAATATTATACCCCCTCTGAAGTTGAACTTTACCCCCTCGATCCTAGCAAAATATTTCTTGGCAAACTAGTAACGTATATATTAGAGCTTGCCTACACTGACAATTTACTGTTAAGTTTTGAAAAAAAATAAAAACATGTATTTAATTTAAAAAAAACCTTTTAAACTTGTTATTAGAAGTAATTTTACAACTCTGCAATTTGCTTTGATTTCAATGAATGAGCAAAAAATTATGCAATGTGTCCATAACCACCTTCCAAGTTGGGTTGCTCGTCAAGTGACACAAAGTTAGAAGGTTACTCTAGAAACTCATAAATCAAAGCAACAAAAAAGTATGCTCCAAAAGTAGTTTTACTATACTTACCCAAACACTGATCTCCACGCTTTTGATAGCCCGGTTTGCAGCGACATGCAAATGAACCTCTTGTGTTTACACAGGTTAGTTCTGGACCACAATTATGACTTCCTAATGCACATTCATCAATATCTGTTTCAATAAAGCAGAAAAAACTTCAGCTGCTAAATAAAAATAAATGCGTGCATTTCTATAATACTTTTCATGACCATCAGACATCATAAAGTGTTGCAGGAAACAACTTGCACACAATAACCCCCTACAGGGTTCTTTTATGTCCACCTGAGATCAGAAGTCAGGGCCTCTGTTTGATACCTCATTCAAAAGCCAGCACCTCCACAGTGCAGCACTCCCTCACTACTACACTGGAGTGCCTGTCTTGATTTTTGTGCTCAAGTCCTTGAGTAGAACGTGAACCTACAGACATCTGATTCAGAGGCAAGTGTGCTAACAATTCAGCATTGGCTGAGAGCTGTGCTATGAATCATTTTGCCATAGTCTTGGGGGTTGGGGGAGGAGGGTATCAAAGCCCCGTGCAAGTAAGTCCCTGCTCTTTCACAGACTTAGACTCCAACAAATGATGTTTCATACACTTGTGAACGTCTCCTGATTTTAATGTGGCTCTCGGCTGTGCAGTAACACTGGCCACACTGTACTGCTTCATGGCCAGTGTGGGTCTTGTCTTCAGCATCAGTGGTGTTATAATTAGTCTCTATGAAAACAGGAAATCTACCACCAAACCTTAGCGACTACAACTGTTATGCACACAAGCCGTCAAAATTTAAAAGACAGTTTTTGGTACAACGTAGTACATCTCTGGACCTATGCAGGAGCTGGCACCTTCTTTTAAGCATTCTAATAGCTTATTTAATTCTCACCTTTTATTGTGAAATTTTTGTAGTGAAACCGTGCAGCTCTATTAATACTATGCAAAGGCAGGACAAGCCATGGGAGTAAAGGCTATCACTTTTCAACAGCAAATCCTTTCTCCTGCTGTGGCTGCTGAAATAGAATTGGAATGTCCAAGTATTTGAACATCATAATGCTTCCTGTGATATTTGGAATTCCTGTGTAGGAAACTGAGGCTCATCACAAATAGTAGTCTTTTCTACTGATATAAATATGAGGTTTAATATTTTTTGTCCATAAAACTACATGGATAGAGCTTCCACAACCCTAAAAGAGAATTCAATCAATCCGTGAACATTTATTGTGCTCACTATCATCTGTTTAGGTCCTGTGTTGAGGAACAAAACGAGCTGCTTTGTTAAGCGTTCATGAGAGAGTTGCGTTCTATAACAAAGTAGTTACTTAGTTGACCTGGGAAAAAAATCCCTCGAGATTACTTGGAAGGAGCTTGTTGCATCAAAGTTGAAAGCTGTCTGCTGTACTCTGCTGCTGACTTAAGTTTCAGGAATCAACAGGTTTCCACAGCTTCATGACTGACTTGCCAGCTTCAAAAATCCATCTCATGTGAGACAAATTGTGCCTGAGTCTATATATCTTGCTGTATATTTAACTAGGATTATTTGCCATTCCTTTATATTATCTGATTCACCTGTGTCTTCTTATGGTCTCCTAATAGCTCTTTTGCAGCCTTAGATTTTTGGTCCTAATTACCCTTAACTAATTGGGCCCATTAAATAGGCATTCCATGCAATTTTCTTTCATAAACTTCACTTAAATTACGAGTACGTCTTGGTAATTAGGTCTGTTATATAGGGAGGAATCTTGTAGCAGTGATGGCGAGTGTCCTGGCTGACTGTATAGGGGGCTGTTGCCCACTGTGGCATTACTCATGGGGTTGAAGGTCTAGGTGCCAATTTTAAACTATACTTGTTTAGAGAGCTGTTCTTGCAAGCCAGTGGCATCATTCTACCTGTCTTAGAAGACACTCTTGAACTCAAACTGTGGTGTTATTGCATAGATTCCAGACCAGACGGGCAGTGTACATTTAGGACAGCTGGATGCCATGATGATATATGACATTCCACAGACATATAACTATGGCTGGTGGCAGCTAGTTCTTACTAAAAGATAAGAACATCCTTGGCAGTTGTGAAGACTTTTCAAAATCATCACTAATCACTTAGGTGAGTTCAGAGCTGAGGTTCACAAACAAGAAACTGAACCAAAGTGATCCGAGTTGTTCTGAAGCAAAATAACCTCAACAGAGAAGGAATATTAGAATATTTGAATATCATTCAAAAAAAATTACATTTTATCTGTTGATCCACCAATGAAAACACAAACCCACCAGATTAGCAATAAGGTTCAGTACTAGACAACTGGGAGTTTTGGAAATGGTGCAAATAAGTTCCACTCTGGCAGAATTCCTCTGGAAAAGCAAAGTCAAAACTGCAAAAATAATTCATTCTCTGAGCTGCTGGAGTCCTTTTCTCCACCTGACATTAGTCAATTCCACCATTTTGCTTTGTAAGAAATAGCATCAAAGATACTAAAAAGTTCAAGTGACATCATCTCAACTTCTGTTTTGGCATGAACACCATACAAGCCTACTACTTTTAAAGCAGCAAAGAAAAACGTAAAAGAGAAGCCAACAACATATAAAAGGCACTATACTGCAATTCAGATTTTTAGTATTGGTAATTTAAAGAGCACATAAATACAAAGAGACATGCAAAAGAAATACTGGAGTGTGGACTGGCAATCCACTGAAAGTTTTAGTTATTTCATGGATCAACAAATAGTTGATAAAGGAATGGTAGGCAAACAATTTATTGATTTGGAAAAAACAAAGGATGAAGAGTCAGTTCTCCAAGTATTTCTGATGATGACTTCAAAAATCCTGATAAGACTTTCTACCCTTTAGAAGACCAGATTAAAGTCTGAGTCAACTTCACGGTATGTACATTTGTATTCATGTCATATTGACAACAATCAAGTGAAACAATTGATCAATTAAAGGCAGTTGTTAATGCGAAGGAATGGGATGTGATTTCTCTCAGCTCTGAAAGCCTTATGAAATTAGTCATTGCCATTAAACTAATTAAACCCTAAAGAAAAGTGCTTCTTGACAAACCCAAAGAACGTACCATCGATAAAGCTTTAACGAGGCCAGTGGCACCTTCAGATGTCTGACTCTGTAACAACTATTGCAGCTGTCAACAGGGTCAGTAAAACTTCCAATTATTGCACGAGGTACAGTTGTCTCACCCACCAAACTGTATCCACTTTTTGTGCTATTTGCAAGCTGTGATCTAGTAGAGGATATTGGGTTAAACTGTGCTGAGATTTTCCCAGAGAAATCCACAGTTAAGCACAAAGTCCTACTAAGAAGGACAAACCAACAGTCAATGTCAAGAATGCTTCCAAAGTTCCATCCATAAGACACAGCAATGTCAATTAGATTAAAGAAGTAACTGCGATGTTTATAGCTGGCATAGCCCAGTCAGACAGTACATGTGGTTAATTTGACACGTCACATGAACATTATCAGAAAAACTTAAGCCTCTAACTGCATCCAAGCAATACACCCTAAAGCAAATGGATGACATGCATTCTATGCCAAAATGAATATTTATTAACACTAATTAAAATCTGATTAACTTTACTCAGACAGGTTTGATGTTATCAGCAACCTGAAAGGTATTACATCTGAAAGATGATGACCAATCCAGTCCAGGCCTTTCTTGTAAATGCAGCATCCAGATTCATGGCAAGCTCAGACTGGAATTGGATTCCATTGTATAAAGCAACATTGTCTACAAAGTTGAGCATCATACTGACTAGTGACACGCCATTACTTTTGTTTAGAAGAAAGGTTGCACGGTATACGTGTGTTTAGATTCAAGTCAACTAAATAATGCAGCAAAAAGATGCCCATTCAAAATTTAAACACTGGATGAGCTTCCCAGGAGCCAATCACTTTTCTAAAGCTCAATGGATTTTGATCCTGTAAAGTTTCCCTGGAGTCACAGGAACACCATTCAGTGGAAATTTTTTTCCCTCAGACTATTATTTGGATTACCCATCAGCCAAAATATATTAAAAAAAAACACATGGATCATATCATCAAGAATCCATCAGAGTTTCTCTGTATCACAGATGACGTTGAGGTCCTCAGACGAAATAAACATGAACGCGACCTGAACCTCCATTGACTCACGGCAGCGGTAAGAAAACATGGTTTTGTTTTCAACAGTAAACAAATGTCATATCAACATTAGCCAAAACAATTTCTTCCGAAGATAGATCACAGCAAGAGTGTCTCCCACCTGACCAAGGTGGTCTGGGTGGAGATTGCAGTGGAAGTGAGCAGCCACGAGGCCACGAGCGAAACTGGGTTCAATGCTGTAAAAAGCTCAATGATTCGCTGCGCTCTGCAAGGATGTGTGTGCAAAGTACCACTCATTACAGAAGCAAGCAATGTAGAAGCAAGCATTTGTGTTCCAGGCTTCAAGGTTAGTTGGAATACGTAGAAAGAAAGAATGTCTTGCAGCCAGCTGTACTGGTGTCAGGAGAATGCTTTGTAGATCATTGTGGGAGGTGATATTATTTGCTGCACATCTACCTGCTTTTAAAGGTGATTGAGATGATACTGAATCTTTATATCTGTGTGCAGGACAAATGAGCATGAAACGTCAGGGAGCCCCTGAAGATGGGTGTCCTGACCTCCAAACATTGATGCCTATGAGGAGGCAGCAGTTGAACTGGCGAGACAGCAAGATGGACACTCAGTTGTGAGCAGCAAGGCTGAAGAATCAACAGAACAAAGCGGAGTTGTCTCTAACTTGGTGTCAAGAACGAGGCGTAGAGAAGGCATGTATTGGGAAATGGGATTATATGTAACTGAAAGCTAATTCTTACATTACTCAGAGTCTGCAGCAAGCTGGAACACTACCATTGATGAAGAAGAACATCCAGAGGATACATTATCCCTCTTTGGTGGCAATGTGTTAGTGATTAGGCTTGGGGCCTCAATCTGGGGAACTCATCACCGACATGTCACAGCAATTGGTGGAGGATGTGACAGCAGAGGTACCTGGCACTCAGAGGGCACCTGGAATGAAGCTGTGCTGATGGTAGGCCACTGGGTACAGCCAGGAGAAACCTGTTGTGGATGGCAGGGGAACATCTGACTGAGGTGCTCAAGGCTATGCAGAGTCTTCAGCAAATAGCTGAGGAACCAATTTAAGCCAGGGGTTCTGTTATGGCTTCCTTCATGGAGAGGGTGGTGATTGGTACAGGGTCCAGGTCTAGCAGAATATTCAGTGGCTGCCAGAATGTGCATTGGACACATATCCCATCATTCTGGCTTTGGGTTCTGGATGCCATTGGAAAGGCAGGAGGGGGCTGAGGTGTTTAAACCACCCTCCAGTGTTCTTGTTTCTGTTGTGGTCAGAGAGGAGCTTTTGTCCACTGAGAGGACTAGGGGCACCAACAATTTGCCTCAGAGCCATCTGTGCCAGCTATGTATGGTGCAGGAGACTGAGTGATCTTGAAGACTATGTGTAGCATATGCACTTGGTCTGAGCAGTCTAGAAAACAGAGCCTCACCTTCAGCAGTCCAATGGTTCTGTTCTGTTGTTGCTCTTGTTGCAGCATTGGAGATACTGTATGACTCCTCCAGAGAGTTCTGGACTGGTATCATAAGATAGATCATTTTGAGGATATCCCTTGTCACCCAGGAGTCATCCCTCAGTTCCAACTCATAGTGATTGAGAATGCATGAATCACAAGTAAGCAACACTTTCTGGATTTATTTTCAGTGGTCATGCACAAGCTGCACATTAAGAGGGTGGCAGAAGCCTGTGTGTTATGAATGATGATGGCTATTCTCAGGGAGCTCTCAAGACAATCAATTGCCTTTAAGTCTTGGGGAAGTCCAGCTATGGAACTAAATCTGACCGTCTGGCTGCCTGACTCTCAGGGCCTCCTGTGAATGGCACAAAAACATTGGTCTATTTAAACACATCATTGATGAAGTTCCTTATGCATGTGTGGATGTGGCTGACTGGGAGATTCCATTCATGTCCCCCATGGTGCCCTGTTTGAGGACAGTTTAATGTAGTGGCTAAGTTCTAATAATAATGTTAATATATTAAAAATAGATTCCCATTGCTTGCCACTGGGGACCATAGACTGTCTCTAATCCAGTGCCAAGTTACTTCACGACTTGCACTTCACTGTCAGGGAACAGCCACTTTGACACCCGCACAATTAAATTTCTGTGGCCACACAGTGTGGAGTTGGAGGAACACAGCAGGCCAGGCAGCATCAGAGGAGCAGGAAAGCTGACGTTTCGGATCGGGACCCTTCTTCAGAAATTGGGGAGGGGGAAGGGAGCAAGGAAATAAATAGAGAGAGGAGGGGTGGGGCTGGGGAAGGTAGGTAGGATGGTGATAGGTGAGTGCAGGTAGGGAGTGGTGAGGAATGCTCAGTGAGGTGGGAGGAGTGGTGAGACCAAGCAGGGGCTCTGAGACCACTTTGTAGAGCACCTGCGCTCTTTTGGGAGCCTACAACCCAATGGTCTCAATGTGGAATTTAACAGTTTCAAAATCTCCCCACCCCTGGCCTCATCCCATGACCAACCCTCCCTCTCAACCCCGCCACCTTGACCTGACACAACCTGTCCATCTTCTCTCCCACCAATCCACTCCTCACACCTCACTGACCAATCCCCATCACTCCCTACCTGCACTCACCTACCACCATCCCACCTTCCTTCCCCAGCCCCACCCCTCCACTCTCTATTTATTTCCTTGCTCCCTTCCCCCTCCCCCATTTCTGCAGAAGGGTCCCGATCCGAAACGTCAGCTTTCCTGCTCCTCTGATGCTGCCTGGCCTGCTGTGCTCCTCCAACTCCACATTGTGTTATCTCTGACTCCAGCATCAGCAGTTCTTACTATCTCTAAATTTCTGTGGCTGCCTTTTTCACCACTTAATAGGAGCGTGACTCGATTCTACCCATTGTACCAGATGATCAGAAGAGAAAAGGCGAAGGCAGCAGACACAGAATTCAGCTTGATGCCATTCTGCCCTAACTCTGCAGTTAACATATGGCTTAAGAAATGCAAATGGGTCTAGGCTCCTCCTGAAATTCCTGTCTCCACAAGGCACAATTCCTGACTGACAACCTCTCCCAACCAAAGTATTTTTGTTGTCGGTCAATTTTGACTTCAAGTACATAGACTTATTTTGTAGCTTTCTTATTTGGTGCCACCCACCAGACCGTTCAGGTGTGTTTCACCAGAATGTGCAGTAGCATGCAGCAAGGGTCAATGTTTCGTTGGGATTTCTCTTGCTTGGACAGCTGGAGGACAGGGAGAGTCTCCAGACTGAACACCAGTGAAGATACACTTATTGTATGTGATGAAGGTGACATGGGGCATCATAGCCTGGGGTGGCTGGTGCACAAAATACCTAAAGTACTAGAGGGATTTGACCAAGATTGTGATCGAGCTTCAATGTCGACATTTGATTCCAGCAGAAGAAATACAATTTTGCAAAGTTCGAAGATGAAAGGGCACAGCAATGCATGTGTGTACATTGGGTGCCTGTGATTGTACATTGTGCAGTCAGATTGAGCTAAAAGAACTTAAGTCACCAGGACTAAAAGTTATAGGGGTGAAATCAGTTGTACTCATGAATGCAGAATTGAGAATAGGAAATAAGCAACCTGCTTTACATTGCTTCTGATTTTCTCTTTCACTGGTTTGACAAGTCAGGTGCACAGTAAAACTGTCTATTAATTTGCTACTGCCCATGTTACAGCACCACCCATGACCCATTTTTCCTTTACCTGGGTGATAGAAAGGTTTATAAATTTACATCCTGTATTATGAGATTGAATGAGACACAAAGACCTTAGTGAAATGTTGCATTATGCTATTGTGTTTTATAGAATTGTGTGTTATAGTCATTTCTTTCCACAATGCAACTTTTTCTTTGTCCATGAGAAACTGAAAATCACACAAATAAACTGTATCAGAAATTTAAAGCTGTCACAACATTGTACCACTTGCCTGCTCTGCCCCAGCAAAGTGGCAGAAAACCCTTAATTGTTGTGTAATTTCAGCCCTCAATTTACATGAGAAATACACTATCTGAGCTTTGTGAATTCCTGAAAACAAAACCACTGACTCAGTCATTCTATAATTCCAGTTATGCTGCCAAGAAGCCACTTTGTGGCTTATGTTTCAACAAATCACTTAGTCATGATTACTTTTAAACTATACATAATAGATGTATTGAGCATAAGTCAATAGGCTTTTTTTTGTTCATTTGAGATTTTACAAATGATCAGAACTGAGGCTTTAAGGAAAGATGTGAAACAATGGTCCCAAGTTACAAACATTAAGAATGAAAGAAGTCTGTCTGGATCTCTGAGCTTGTTTTTTCATATAGGATATTTACTTTCCTTGCCATGGACACTATCCAGAATATATCTCTATCTTCTGAGGAAGTAACTAAAATCACAAATAAAAATTTAAAGATGATAAATCTACATGAAACATTTACTTGATCTCCCCACATTCTGAAATTTAACCAAGTTCTATACACAGCTAACATTTTTATTCTCCCAACAGGGCATAAAGATTTATGTTTCTATTTAATCTTTGAAAAGCCTAAAGCCCATCCTAAACAGACAATCATTTATCTCTCCTTCTAAAGAATGAACTAACATAGTTCAAACCTTTTTACCAGCAAATATTCTTATATACTTATTATTATCTGGAGAAATCTTAAAACTTCTAAACTTGCTTGAATCAAAGATAACATGGGAGATTGAATGAGACACAAAGACCTTAGTGAAATGTTGCATTAGGGTATTGTGTCTTATAGAATTGTGTGTTACAGTCATTTCTTTCCACAACGCAACATTTTCTTTGTCCATGAGAAACTGAAAATCACACAAATAAACTGGATCAGAAATTTAAAGCTGTCACAACTAGTGTAATGCACTTTTATCTCAGACAACAGGACTCTGTAATGATGAATTCAATTTTCAAATCACCATTGGGTATAAAACTGGCATTGTAGAATAGCTGCCCACTATACAAATCATTGATTCACAATACCAGCTTATTAGCTAGGTGACAAGTTAAAGATTTACCCAAATGTAGTGGTCTGAGATGTGATGAAAGCACCTCAATGTTGTATAAGCAGCAAGCTGTGTTGGACAATGATTGTAGTTTCCATAAGGAAATAAAAAATCATACCTGAGACCACAAGGGAATATGAAAGAAAATAAATTTGGATTTCAGGGCAGGGTTATTGGGCCAAGATAGAACATTGTGCAGCACAGTTCAGATGTATTTTCTGATTCCTAGCATCATGCCAAATTGAACATTCAATTATAAAGGATCAAAGTTTGTAAAGGAACAGTGTTTATTTCTAAGATGCTCTTTAGGTGAGAAGGTAAATGGACAAAATAAATCATTCTTAGTGAGTATGTCACTTTTTGGGACGGCATCGGTAACAGTTCAGAACTTAGTGCTGAGCTTTTCAATTGCATAGCTACATGTACTTTCCATGTTGTGTCAGAAAGCAATGGATGTGAATTTGGCTCTCTGCTGCAAGTTAGTGGAAGTATTGTGTTGTATTTGTGGAGGTCGGTTACTAACCTTTTGGAATTTCAAGGAGAGCTACTGGATAGAGACAAAGAAGTCTCTGTTCACCGACACTTTCTGTGAGGTCATGCACTTTGGTAGGAAGAATCAAAAAGCATAGTATTATTTAAATGGAGGGAGGCTCCAAGAGTGTGCAGGGCAGAGAATCTAGGAGCACAAAAAGTTAGCATACAGGTATAGCAGGTAATGAAGAATGCAAATGGAATTCTGGCCTTTATTGTTAGGGGGCTGGAATTTAAAAATAGGGAAGTCTTATTTCAACTGTAGAGGATGTTGACCTGGCTGCACCTGGGGTGCTGTATGCACTTTTTGGTCTTCATATTTGGGAAAGGATGCACTGGCATTGAAGGCAGTTTAAAAGTCATTCACTAGATGATTCCTGGAATGAAGGGGTTGACTTATCAAAAACAGCCAAACAGGTTACCTTTATTCATTGGAGTTGAAAAGAATGAGGGGTGATCTTATTGAAACATACAACATTCTGGGGGGGGTTGGGGGGGGGTGGTGAGGTTGACATGTCGAGAAGCTGTTTCTCACTAGTGGGGGAGCCTCGAACAAATAGACAGTTACAGAATAAGGGGACACTCATTTCAAACTGAGATGTGAAGGAATTTCTTCTCTCAGAGCGTAATCAATGTCTGAAATTCTCTGTGACAGAATGGTAAAGAGGGTAGATCGCTGAAGGTATTTAAACAAGAGGTAAATAGATTTTTCAAATATTGGGGAGTTCAGGGCTATGAGGAGATGTCACAAAAGGGGAGTTAAGGCCTGGGACATATCGGCCACAATCTGTTGAAGACCAGGCAGGCTTGAGGAGCTGAACAGCCTACTCTTACTCCAATTCTAATGTTCCGATCTCAACTGTTTTATTTCCCATTGTCCAATCTCTTCCCATCAACATTCATGACCCTTACAATGCCTCTGTCACTTCAATAGTTTCCAGCTTTCTGGCCCTAAATGTTTTCTTTTCACTGGTTCCATCCAATCCCTCGATGTCTCTAACCATCAGCAAAACTTTCTGAGAGCTTCCTGTTTTTTTTCTTGAATGGAGGCCCAACAAGTTCCCATCCACCACTACACTCCTCCACTTGACTGAATTTGTTGTCACAATGAACAATTTCCTCTTTATTTTTCTATTCATTTGTGGGATGTGGGCATCGCTGGCTGGCCACCATTTCTTGCCCAACCCTAGTTGCCTTTGAGAAATTGATGGTGAGCTGCCTTCTTGAACCGCTGCAATCCACATGATGTGGGTTGACCCACAATGCTATTAGGGAGGGAATTCCAGGATTTTGACACAGTGACAGTGAAGGAACGGCGATATATTTCCAAGTCAGGATGGTGAGTGACTTGGAGGGGAACTTGGAGGTGGTGGTGTTCCCATATGTCTGATGCCCTTGTCCTTCGAGATGGAAGTGGTCGTGTGTTTGGAAGGTTCTGTCTGAGGATCTTTGGTGAATTTTTGCAGTGCATCTTGTAGATAGTACACACTGCTGCTTTTGAGCGTTGGTGATGGAGGGAGTGAATGCTTGTAAATATAGTGCCAATCAAGCGGGCTGCTTTGTCCTGGATGGTGTCAAGCTTCTTGAGCGTTGTTGGGGCTGCACTCATCCAGGCAAGTGGGGAGTATTCCATCACGCTCCTGACTTGTGCCTTGTAAATGGTGGTTAGGCTTTGAGGAGTCAGGAGGTGAGTTACTTGCCACAGTATTCCTAGCTTATGGCCTGCTCTTGTAGTCATTGTGTTAATGTGGTGAGTCCAGTTGAGTTTCTGGTCAATGGTAACCCCCAGGATGTTGATAGTGGGGGATTCAGTGATAGTAACACCATTGAATGTCAAGGGACGGTGGTTAGATTGTCTTTTATTGGTGATGGTCATAGCCTGGCATTTGTGTGGCACGAATGTCACTTGCCACTTGTCAGCCCAAGCCTGGATATTGTCCAGATCTTGTTACATGTGAACATGGACTGCTTCAGTATCTGAGGAGTCACGAATGGTGCTGAACATTGTGCAATCATCGGCGAACATCCCCACTTCTGACCTTATGATGGAGGGAAGGTCATTGATGAAGCAGCTGAAGATGGTTGGGCCGAGGACACCACCCTGAGGAACTCCTGCAGAAATGTCCTGGAGCTGAGATGATTGACCTCCCACAACCACGACCATCTTCCTATGTGTCAGGTATGACTCCAACCACCGGAGCATTTGCCCCCTGATACCCATTGATTCCAGTTTTGCTAGGGCTCCTTGATGCCACACTCGGTCGAATGTAGCCTTGATATCAAGGGCTGTCACTCTCACCTCACTTCTGGAATTCAGCTCTTTTGTCCATGTTTGAACCAAGGCTGTAATGAGATCAGGAGCTGAGTGGCCCTGGCGGAACCCGAACTGGGCATCACTGAGCAGGTTATTTCTGAGAAGGTGCTGCTTGATCGCACTGTCGATGACACCTTCCATCACTTTATTGATGATCGAAAGTAGACTGATGGGGTGGTAATTGGCTGGGATGGATTTGTCCTGCTTTTTGTGTACAGGGCATACTTGAGCAATTTTCCACATTGTCGGGTAGGTACCAGTGTTCTAACTGTGCTGGAACAGCTTGGCTAGGGCAGCGGCAAGTTCTGGAGCACAAGTCTTCAGTACTATTGCTGGAATGTTGTCAGGGCCCGTAGCCTTTGCAGTATCCAGTGTCTCCAACCGTTTCTTGATATCATGTGGAGTGAATCGAATTGGCTGAAGACTGGTATCTGTAATGTTGGGGACCACTGGAGGAGGCCGAGATGGATCATCCACTTGGCACTTCTGGCTGAAGGTTGCTGCGAATGCTTCAGCCTTATCTTTTGCACTGATGTGCTGGGCTCTTCCATCATTGAGGATGGGGATATTTGTGGAGCCTCCTCCTTCAGTGAGTTATCTAATTGTCCACCACCATTCATGACTGGATGTGGCAGGACTGCAGAGCTTAGATCTGATCCATTGGTTGTGGGATCGCTTAGCTCTGTCTATCACTTGCTGCTTTCGCTGTTTGGCGTGCAAGTAGTCCTGCTTGATGGCTTCACCAGGTTGTTACCTCATCTTCAGGTATGCCTGGTGCTGCTCCTGGCACGCCCTCCTGCACTCTCCATTGAACCAGGGTTGATCCCCTGGCCTGATGGTAATGGTTGAGTGGGGAATACGCCGGGCCATGAGGTTACAGATTGTGCTAGAGTGGAATTCTGCTGCTGTTGATGGTCCACAGCACCTTGTGGATGCCCAGTCTTGAGTTGCTGGATCTGTGCAAACTCTGTCCCATTTAGCACGGTGATAGTGCCACACAACACGATGGAGGTTGTTATCAATGTGAAGGCGGGACTTTGTCTCCACAAGGACTGTGCGACGGTCACTCTTACCGAAACTCTCATGGACCGACGCAACTGCACCTGGCAGATTAGTAAGGATGAGGTCAGGTATGTTTTTCCCTCTTGTCGGTTCCCTCACCACCTGCTGCAGACCGAGTCTGGCAGTTATGTCCTTTAGGACCCGACCAGCTCGATCATTCGTACTGCTGCCGAGCCACTCTTGGTGGTGGATATTGAAATCCCCCACCCAGAGTACATTTTGTGCCCTTGCCATTCTCAGTGCTTCCTCTAAGTGTTGCTGAACATTGAGGAATACTGATTCATCAGCTGAGGGAGGGCGGTATGTGGTAATCAGCAGGAGGTTTCCTTGCCCATGTTTAACCTGAAGCCATGAGACTTCATGGGGTCCGGAGTCAATGTTGAGGGCTCCCAGAGCAACACTCTCCCGACTGTATACCACTGTGCCACCCCCTCTGCTGGGTCTGTCCTGCCGGTGGGACAGGAAATATCCACGGATGGTGATGGTGGTGCTGTAAGGTATGATTCTGAGAGTATGACTGTGTCAGGCTGTTCCTTAACCAGGCTGTGAGACAGCTCTCCCAATTTTGGGACTAACCCCCAGATGTTAGTGAGGAGGACTTTGCAGGGTTGACATGGCTGTTTCTGCCATTGTCTTTTCCAGTGCCTAGGTCGATGCCAGGTGATCGGTCCAGTTTCATTTCTTTGAGTTTTTGTAGCGATTTATACAACTGAGTGGCTTGCTAGGCCATTTCAGAGGGCAGTTCAGAGTTACATTGCTGTGGGTCTGGAGTCACATGTAGGCCAGACCAGATGAAGGTGGCAGATTTCCTCCCCTGAAGATGATTAGTGAACCAGATGGATTTTTCCAACAATCGGCAATGATTTCATAGTGGTCAGTAGATTCTTATTTCCAGATTTTTTTTTGAATTCCAATTCCACCATCTGCCATGGTGAGATTCGAACCTGGGTCCCCAGAACATTAGCTGAGTTTCTGGATTAATAGTCTAGCAATAATACCACTAGGCCATTGCCTACCCTTGAAATTGGTCAAGACGATTAACAAAATTACCGCACTGTAACAGAAAAGAGTTAATTTCAACATAGTGGCAAGTTTTCAATGAATTCCATCCAAACGTTTTTCCTTACACAAACTACTTTCACCATAGGGTTCATTGTTTGTATATTATATGTAGTGGGTGAATGGCCATCGAAGTGCCTTAACCTAGCACAAGACGGCAAAGGAGGGTTTTTCTTTAAACGGTCATTGCTGACATGGGCTGAAAACTTTGGTAGTTTCAAGAAGATTGATAATAGGAGAAACTGGAACCTCCAGCTATAAATTTCAACATCAGCCGTCTGTTTGTCTAATCCAAGACCAGCAAACTGCTCAAAGCAAACTGGAAATCAGCATCTTCCTGTTTCCAACATCCATTCATCCCCTGTGGGAATCACTAAATTGTGTTACAGGTTGTATGTCTCTTTTATGTACTTACCTCACATGCATCATATCTAAACTATTGTTAGTTAACTGCTTTAAAATCAATAATGATTTTGATCGCTTTTTTGAGTAAACTATGATTTCTTGAACAAAACCATACAGAGGAGCCACAGGATGGAAGCAGATGCCCTGTAGGAGAATGCTTGTAGTTGTCCCTGGGCCCTGTGAGCCTGTGGTCACACCCTGGACCCTGTGAGCCTGTGGTCACACCTGGGCCCTGTGAGCCTGCGGTCACACCCTGGGTCCTGTGAGCCTGTGGTCACACCTGGGCCCTGTGAACCTGTGGTCACACCCTGGGCCCTGTGAGCCTGTGGTCACACCTGGGCCCTGTTAGCCTGTGGTCACACCCTGAGCCCTGTGAGCCTGTGGTCACACCTGGGCCCTGTTAGCCTGTGGTCACCCTGGGCCCTGTGAGCCTGTGGATGTCCCTGGCCCAAGTAAACATTGTGGTCACACCCTGGGCCCTGTGAGCCGGTGGT
Organism: Rhincodon typus; assembly: GCF_021869965.1. Classification (NCBI taxonomy): domain Eukaryota; kingdom Metazoa; phylum Chordata; class Chondrichthyes; order Orectolobiformes; family Rhincodontidae; genus Rhincodon; species Rhincodon typus. The sequence continues at coordinate 42,157,886 of NC_063340.1, read as the reverse complement.
CACACCTGGGTCCTGTGAGCCTGTGGTCACACCTGGGCCCTGTGAGCCTGTGGTCACACCCTGGGTCCTGTGAGCCTGTGGTCACACCTGGGCCCTGTGAACCTGTGGTCACACCTGGGCCCTGCAAGCCTGTGAGTCATGACCACAATCATTTCTACATCAGTGATCCTTCAGAGCAGGTCACATCAGCAATCTCTTACATCAAGGAGGACATCATATGTGGACGCAGAAGTTCTGTGCTAACTTCCCACTGATCAGAGAGAAGCAGGAGGAGAGCTCATGCCTCTGAGAGATGACTGGGATTTCCAACAGCACTGTGTGCAATCCACTACAAGCAGGTAGCTGTGCGAGCCGTTAAAGGGGAGATGCTCTCTGGCTGCAAGACATCAACATCAAGTTGGTGTACGATGGTGACAGAAGAACCTCTTGGTGAATGCCCACTACCTGGCAGCAGCGCCAACATCTTCATTCTGTGATATACCAGTCAAGAAGAACAAGCGGCTGGATACTGGGTGAAAAGTGTTCTACCCCTGGCACAATACTCGTCTCCAGCACTTGCCCAAGTGAGAACAGCATGATGGCTGGATGAGAGACATCGGCAAGTGGAGGGAGTGATGTGCTTATATTGGACTGAGGAAGGACAGCAGGTTCATGTAACTCAAAACCATTGGCACTGGGTGAGGTGGAAGAGGTGAATGCTAGGTAGCGTCTTACTGACCAGTGAGTGTTAGGTGTTTGGTGCATTGCGTAGCACGAGAGGTTGCTGGTGCAGTGGATATGAAATGCTTTTTGAGTCACATTTGTCTTGAGTGACCAATTGTGGCACTGCTGCTGGATCTGCGTGACCAGACTTTCCAAAACTAACCTCGCCGGGCACCCGCTCCCTTCTCTTCTCAGGCTGCACCTTGAAGGCCTCCTGACTCCTGCAGGATTATTGCAGCTCTCCTTTCCAATTCCTGACTAATACCTCTGAAGCTATATCAGAAATCCTACGATTGCTCTCTCTCTTGCCTGGCGCTTCATATTCTGCACTTCTGCTTGTGTACAAGCCATGCTCAGTCTGCAGCAGCTCTGGTAGGTTGTCCTTAAGAGATTCAGGCTGTCAATACATTGGGGTGGTATGGTAGTTCAGTGATTAGTACAGCTGCCTCACAGCACCAGGGACCTGGGTTCGATTCCACCCTCGGGCAACTGTGTGTCTAGACTTTGCACGTTCTCCCCATGTCTGCATGGATTTCCTCCGGGTGCTCTGGTTTCCTCCTACAGTCCAATGATGTGCAGGTCAGGTGAACTGGTCATGCTAAGTTGCCCCGTACTGTCCAGGGATAAACAGGCTGTGTGGGTTAGCCATGGTTAATGCAGGATTACAGGGATAGAGTAGGGAGGCTGGTTCTGGGTGGGATATTCTTTGGTGTGAACTTGATGGGCTGAATGGCTTACTCCCGCACTCTATGTGATGTCAGTTACATGTGTTGTTGGGTCCCTTGTTGAGTGTACAGGCAGTCAGCAGCACAACCTGTGAAATGAAGATGAATGGCAGCATGGATGTACAGCCTGTTTCAATGGTACTGGGCATGGGGTGACCATGCATTGTGATGCTGACACTAAAATAAAGCCTTTAATTACCTACAATGAGAAAGAATGCTCCATCATGTGTCCAATGCAGATGCTGCACAGTCAACAAACACTTGGAGGTACAAGAGAACAACTTGTCTTCAATTCTCTTTGTGAAGAAATATTTGACCTCAAATTATTTTCCATCTAAGATTGCTCTGTTAAAATCAGCACCTTGGTAGCATGGCAACATTAACCACTAAGTTAAGCTTTGCAACTTCACTGTGCAGCATATTGGCACACTATTATGTGAGATGAGATTAATTTATAATAAAAAGGAAATGCTACAGATCCTGAAAATATTCACCTTTTAATTATTATATATCATATAGAAAAAAATATATGTAGATATGCCTATGTGCCTATGTGTACACAAGATAGGAAATAAATGGTGATCTGAAAATTCAATCTATATTGCATTCCCCATGTATATTACAAAATTATTCTTTGTTTCCTGGAGCAACATGCACAAAGCAAGAATTATGTAATTTTGGAAAAGTGCCATAGCTGGAGCCTGCAGTCTGGGTAAACAAATCCTCTGGATAATGGGCAAGTGTAACTTTCAGTTAACAAACCAAATTTGAACTTCAGTAGATGGTATTTGACAGGGTGAGCTCTGAATGTCATCAACAGCAAACCTGGGGACAATTTAGGGAAAGAAAAATCCAGCAAATCTCTCAGATATAACTTTTCTTCAATGTAGGCAATTCTCATTTTTGTTTAAATTGAAAGTTTTAGTGTGCTTAGATCGACAACACATACTGTCAAGGAAAAAAGATCTGGTGTGCCAGAAACAATAGCCAGATTTTGTAAAATCTATGTGTTTTAGTTCTGAAATGGGAATTTGAAGAATTAAACAGCAGCAAAATTGTCAAAATTATTATTTTTCTTTAAAAATTGTGTAACAGGGCTTCTTGACTTGAGAATTTGACAGTTTGAATAGCTGAATTATACCTTAAAGTGTAGAAGCATTTTGCAGAATTTGAAATAGTACATGCTTCACAATGAAGACATGGTAATTAACAAATGCCAATTTGGAAAGGCAGCAATAAAAAGCCACCCAGGAGGAGAAACAGGCAGAGCATTCTATGGGATCTACTGTTAGTTGATCAGTGCTATGGCAGAGGAATTCTCCTTAAACTTGCGTCAGCAAATATTGCAGCATCATCCACTTTAATTTGCAACTGAATGAATTCAGAGCTTGGAATGATGCTGAGCTCATCTTCCGACATCATCATAAAACTTGCTTAAAGGGGTGATGCATTTGTTTGTGAACTGGCCACCATCTTGTAGAGGTTGAATCATAATTCTCAGACATCTTCCCTTACCTCCCTTCGCCCACAACTCCACCAGTGAATATCAACAACATATTACATTTATATAGCACATTTAACACAGTAAACATTTCCAGGCTTTTTACAGCAGGGTGTCAAACAAAAGTTAATATTGAGTCACATGTAGTGATATTAGTGTAGATGGTAATGCTTGGCCAAAGAGGTAGGTATTAAGGGTTACGTCCTAAAGGACGAAAGTGTGGTATAGAGTTGAACAGTCAATTCCCAAGCCACCTGAAATCAATGATACAGGAGTAATGGCTGAACAAATCTTATAATAACTTAGAACAGAGGCAGCAAAGTTTGGATGTTCTCAAGTCAAGGGTAGAATGTCGGAAGGATTGTTTCCCATTTGTTACAGACCTCTCTCTTCCAGAAATGTTCCCAGCCCATTGTATTGTCTATAATATGACAGACCTTCAACACTTAACAATGTATTTCTATCCCCTTTCTAGAATCTGCAAACAGGCTTTCCCTGGTAGCTTTATTGTTTCAGTTTGCTTATATTTCATAGAACTCATTTCTTCCAAAGTTGACTATTTCTTCCTCTCTTATGAGTTTCTTCCCACCTACATGCATGGCTCTTCTAAGAGCCTCTGATATTTTCACAGTTTCCAGCCTGCTGACTCTAACTGTCTCCTTCTCCCTCTGGAAGTCCATTCTGTTCAGACCTCCATTCCCCAACAGAGGAGGTCTAAGGAGTCCCTGCCTCTTTGATGAATAAGGCCTAACCAGTGGCCATCCACTGCCATCTTCTCCACTTGGTTGAACTTGTTTTTACATGTGGAACTTTTCCTTTGACTTCACTCACTCCCTCCAGATAAAAGCTGCCATTAGCGAAACCTATATTGGCGCTGGCTACACATCCCTTTTCATACGATCTGTGGAACATTCTTTGTTCCACTGTTACTCAGATGGCCTACCCCTCCTCTTTCTCTCGCATATTGATGACTCTAATAGTAGTAATTCCTACTGACTGATAAACTGGAAAATTTCATTAACATTTCATCCTATTTCAAACTCTCCCACCCAGTCATATTGTGAATTTCAGACTCTTTCTTGCTTTTCTCCTTTCTAATGCTTTATCTGGGGTTCGGCTGTCAACAATATCCATAATAATCCTAGTGACTGTCGCAGTTACATTGACTACACTACCTTTCACACTGCTTGTAGCCTGTGGCATGTGAAAGTGCATTCATAGAGTCAAAGAGTTAGAGTCATACAGCACAGAAACAGAACCTTTGGTCCAACCAGTCGATGCTGACCATAATCCCAAACTAAACCAGTCCCACCTGCCTGCACTTGGCCATATCTCTCCAAATAGTTCATATTCATGTGCTTAGGGATAGGCGATAGCCAAGAGGTATTATCACTAGACTATTAATCCAGAGACCCGGGTAATGTTCTGGGGACCTGGGTTCGAATTCCGCCATGGCATATGGTGGGATTTGAATTCAATAATAATCTGGAATTAATGACCATGAAACTGTTGCCAGTTGTCAGGAAAAACCCATCTGGTGCACCAATATCCTTTAGGAAAGGAAATCTGCCATCCTTACCTGGTCTGGCCTACATGTGACTCCAGGCCCACAGCAATGTGGTTGACTCTTAACTGGCCTCTGGGCGAGTTAGGGCTGGGCAACAAATGTTGGTCAAACCAGCAACACCCACATTCCGTGAATATATAAAAAAATCCAAATGTCTTTTAAATGTTGTAACTATACCGCATCCACCACTTCCTCTGGAAGTTCACTCCACACATGGACCACTCTGTGTAAAAAATTGCCCCGCATGTCTTTTTTTAAAAATCTTTTTCCTCTCACCTTAAAAATATACCTCCTAATCTTGAAATTCCCCGCTGTAGGGGCAAGACACCTGCCATTCACCTTATCTATAGCCCTCATTATTTTATAAACCTCTATAAGGTCACCCCTCAACTTCCTGCGCCCCAGTGAACAAAGTCCCAGTCTATCCAGCCTCTCCTTATAACTCAAACCCTCCATTTCTGGCAACATCCCAGTAAATCTCTTCTGAACCCTCTCCAGCTTAATAATATCCTTCCTATAATAGGGCAACCAGAACTAGACACAATACTCCAGAGGAAGCCTCACCAACATCCTGTACAACCTCAACATAATGTCCCAACTCCTATACTCAAAGGTCTAAGTAATGAAGGCAAGCGTGCTTAATGCCTTCTTAACCACCTCATCTATATGTGATGCAAAATTAAAAGAATTATGTAACTAACCTAGGTCTCTCCATTCTATAGCACTACCTAAGGTTCTACTTTGTATTACCTGCCTTTATTTCTTTTACCAAAATACGATACTTTGTATTTATCCAAATTAAACACCGTCTGCCACTCTTCAGCTCATTGAGCCAATTGACCAAGAGGTCTTTGTAACCTTAGATAACCTTCTTCACTGTATATTCTTCACTTCTATATTCATTAACCTTGGCCACTCATGCGATGCCAGTGAACTTATTGCGGCTTCGATTCCAGGTCCTTGTGGCTTGACTCCTGGCATCAACCACAGTAACTGCTGGTCTAATTGCATTTTAAAACGTTTGTGCAGTAGACAACATCTCTCCTTTTTGGCACCTCAATAACCGAGGTTTCCAGGACACTTTTGGGATTATGTTAGGAGCTCGGTCTCTGCCATGTTACACCATAATTCACTCTTCTTTTTGTTTAAACTGTCTCTATAATCCAGCTCCATCAACGACACCAGCCACACTAAAGCTTCCCTTTAAAAGGTGCAGCCTGCTTTTAAGGAGTGCAGGCTACCTTGAAATCAGCAGGCCGAGCAGCATCATAGGAGCAGAGAGGCTGACGTTTCGGGCATAGACCCTTCATCAGAAAAGGGGGAGGGGAAGGGGGTTTTAAAATAAATAGGGAGAGAGTGGGAGGCGGATAGAAGAGGGATAGAGGAGAGGATAGGTGGAGAGGAAACAAACAGGTCGAAGAGGCGGGATGGAGCCAGGAAAGGTGAGTGTAGGTAGGGAGTTAGGAAGGGGACAGGTCAGTCCAGGGAGGACGGACAGGTCAAGGGGGCGGGATGAGGTTGGTCGGTAGGAGATGTAGGTGCGGCTTGAGGTGGGAGGAGGGGATAGGTGGGAGGAAGGACAGGTTAGGGAGGCAGGGACGAGCTGGACTGGTTTTGGGATGCGGTGGGGGGAGGGGAGATTTTGAAGCTTGTGAAATCCACATTGATACCATTGGGCTGCAGGGTTCCCAAGCGGAATATGAGTTGCTGTTCCTGCAACCTTCGGGTGGCATCGTTGTGGCACTGCAGGAGGCCCAGGATGGACATGTCGTCTGAGGAATGGGAGGGGGAGTTGAAATGGTTCGCGACTGGGAGGTGCAGTTGTTTGTTGCGAACCGAGCATAGGTGTTCTGCAAAGCGGTCCCCGAGTCTCCGCTTGGTTTCCCCGATGTAGAGGAAGCCACACCAGGTACAGCGGATGCAGTATACCACATTAGCAGATGTGCAGGTGAACATCTGCTTGATGTGGAAAGTCTTCTTGGGGCCTGGGATGGGGGTGAGGGAGGAGGTGTGGGGGCAGGTGTAGCACTTCCTGCGGTTGCAGGGAAAAGTGCCGGGTGTG
>NC_063340.1:42131246-42150929 GCF_021869965.1 Rhincodon typus | reverse complement strand
TGCTGCTTGGCCTGCTGTGTTCATCCAGCCCTGCACCTTGTTGTCTCGGATTCTCCAGCATCTGCAGTTCCTACTATCTCTATCTTGAAATCATGCTGGTGTCTCTCAATTTTGCGCCCCCCAGTGGAGTAATGCAGCCACTCATCTTAGAGCTGGCAGTACCCTACAATTATCTAAAGGAGGCAGCACCAAGTGGCCGCAGGATTTTGAGTTCTGAAGAATTATACAGGACTCGGAACATAACTCTGTTTCTCTCTCCACAGACGCTGTCAGACCTGCTGAGTTTCTGTCTGAATTTCAAAATACCTTGGGTTTGTTTTCTGTGAAGAAGATACTCTGAAGTTTTAAAAAGAGAGCCTTCCTGTTCTTCTTCCAGGAGAATTTCCACTTTTGTGTCAGGAAACACAGCACTGTTTCCCTCTCCATACTATGTCGTGCTTAACAAGTGTTGCAAAATAATTTTGGACTGTTTTGGAGGAGTGCACTCCTCATTAAACTGTTATTAAAGAATATTAATGCTTGCTTCAAGCAACAAGCTCCTTGTCAGTGGTGGGTTTAATGTTTGGAATGTGTCCAGAATAAAAAAATGCAAGCTGAACCCAGAAGATTTGATGGGGTCTGGTTGACAAATGGGGTAAGAATCACCTGTATATTCAGATTAGAATAGTGTTACCCATTTGTTTCCTTGCCTTGCCTATTTATTTTGTTTTACATGAAAACAGTATCCTGTAAATTGGTCTTTAAGGGAGTAAAGCCACTAGATCAGAATGGAGCCCTCAGATGACAGTATGGAGACACAGGCCTGGATTTTAATGGAAGTCACAGAGACTCCAAAATGGCGGCTAGACACTAGATCTGGAAACCCTGGTAAGATTCCAATTTCACCAGGAGGGAAAGTTAGGCAGGGGTAGGGGGTGGTGGGATCTGATTAACATGGTGTAATCTTGACTTAGCTGGGCCATTTGAACTCAGTGCTGAGTTTAATGATACCTCATTTTTGCTCTAGCAAGGGCCTTAACCTGTAGTATGAAGTTAATGAGTGTTCAGAGAAGTAGTAAAAGATGTGGAAGGTGGATAGTGTTTCTTGAACAGCCAAGTCGTCCAGTTTTTTAAATATGCAACCCTTTAAGTGTTTTTACAAATACACCGACCGTATCAGTGAGAGTCAAAAAAAAATGCCCAAAAGTTACAATTGCTGTTGTTGACACAACCCCAATGCTATCATTATGATATTATTAATGCTCAGTTGCTTTCTGCAAGCTATCAATATTTCAGTTAGGGTACTGTTTCACATTTTGATGGGCAGCTCAAAAAAGTTATTAAAGGATTAGCTGGAATTGATGTGGATTTATGAATACTTGTCCACTGGATTTTATGATGAGACTTAGTATTGGAAAGCTTTCATTTGGGTTTAATGAATGAGGGTTTTTTTTTTACTGTAATACAGGCTGTAATGGATATTTAAACTTCTAATTTATTCTGTCTCAACAAGACTCCCGTGGTCTCACTGTGGTGAATATTGGGCAAGTTGACATGAAAGGAGTAAGGGCAAATGTGAGTTGCCACCTTGACCTGGAGGTATAAGGGGCAGGGTGGATGGGGTCAGGCATTGGCATTCAACTGGCAAAGATAGCTAGAAGAGCCCATGAAGAGTGAATAGCTATATGATGGGCATGTCAGAGATGAGGGCTACAGGGACTATTATTCAACAAACTAAATGAGACAAAGTCCAAGATAACCAGGAAGGGTCACCGGACCCAAAACGTTAACTGTTTTCTCCTTCACACATGCTGCTAGACCTGCTGAGTTTTTCCAGCAACTTCATTTTTGTTCCTGATTTACAGCATCCGCAGTTCTTTTGGTTTTTATCCAAGATAACCAAGATCGGCCTTTTTAACAGATCACCTCAGCACCCAGCAGCCCCTGTGGCTTCCTCTGATCTGCTTCTTTGCGGGGGGCAGGCCCAATTCCAACCTACGTCATCCTCCCGCCACCACCCCCGAACCCCCAGAATGAAGATCCTGACTTTTGGACAAGTTTTGCCTGAAGATGGAGCAACCGGTCAGATATGTTGCCAACTTCCACCATCTGACTCAGGAGTGAACAGCTGGCTGACTTCTTTTGTGGATAAACTCCATCAACCTAATGTCCCAGAGACACCAGAGGAGTCACTCTGTTATAGGTCACCTACACTGGTTAAAATAGAAAATGCAAAGGTTTAGGTTATCAACAAAGCACAAATGAGAACTTAGTCTTCATGAGAAATGAATTACATATTTGATTACATTTACGTAATAATTGTTTTCAAGGTTAGCTTAAAGATAAGGTTGGCGTATGCTTTTAATTAACTTACTGTCAACAAGTTTCCATGGTCTGATGCTACATTACGAACAGAACCTTTTATGGGATAATTGCCTCTAGCACTTCATATGCAACCTGATGTAACATTTTCCACAAGATATTTCATACTCATAATTCCTCCTGCTGCATCCTTTAGAAAGATGATTTAAATTCTGGGTTAGCAGCAGTTTTTGGATTTTCAATTAACATGAGATTTGTGCAGTTAGCTTCACAAATACTAGGATACCAGTTAAGAAAGAAAAAGGTCACGTTGTAAGGTCATAAACTAATCTATGAGCTATATTTTGTTCCCTTATTCTTAAATTATTCAAAATGGTGCCAAATTGTGGCCACAAATGGAAGCTTTTCTTTGTATTTATTGGTTTTTTTACTGTAAAATACACATCACAATAAAATCATTCATTTATTAATAACGGGGAGGTGATGGCCTAGTGGTTGTATCGCTGGACTGTTAATCCAAAAACCCAGATAATGTTCTGGCGACCCAGGTTCGAATCCCACCACAGCAGATGGTGGAGTTGGAATTCAATAAATATCTGGAATTAAGAGTCTAATGATGACCGTGAATCCATTGTCAATTGTTGGAAATACTCATCTGGTTCACTAATGTCCTTTAGTGAAGGAAACTGCCATCCATACCTGGTCTGGCCTATGTGTGACTCTGGACCCACAGCAATGTGGTTGACTGTTAACTGCCTTCTGGGCAATTAGGGATGGGCAATAAATGCTGCCTGGCCAGCGATGCCCTCATCCCATGAATGAATAATAAAAAAAACTGTTATTTTTATTTACAAATTTAATTGCGCCTTTATAATGCAAACTTTTCCATGAAATAGTTGGGTCATTTCATGCTTTACCATTGAGTAATTTCAACTGTATTCAGGTTGCTCAGTTGGTAGTGCAGGTGCCTCTGAATTACATATAAAGTTCCAGAAGTGCTCTTGTGGTGCAGTGGTAGTGACCGTGCCTCTGAACCAGGAGCCCAGATTCGAGTCTCACCTGCTCCAGAAGTGCATAATCTCTGTACAGGCTCATTAGAAAATATATGTAAAGTTGCAGGCTGAAGTTACACTGCAGGGCTTAAGAGCAAAAATCAAGGTTGACGTTCTAGTGCAAAACTGTGGAGCATTGCACTGTCAGATGTGCAATGGATCTTCCATCTACAGAAGATCCCATGGCACTATTTTGAAGAAAAGCAGGCTAGTTATCCTCAGTGTCTTGGCCAATATTTGTCCCTCAATCACCATCACAAAAAGTAGATGATCTGATCATTATCATCTTGCTGTTTGTGGGAATTAGAGTTAATATGCTTTAAAAAATATTTCATTACATGTAAAATATCCCTGGCAATCAGTCCCAACACCATACAACTGCAACTCTTTGTCTTACATTTCTTAAATGAGCAAGACACAGAGAAGCTTTCAGACTACACCAGTTTAGGAGCTGTCTCTGTTCTCTGCATTAAAAAGTACACTAAGCCTGAAGAAAACCAATTTTGATTTTTTTCAGCGGTTGCTGTAAGTTGTGACTTTTAATAAGTCAGAGATGTCTCATAGGTGAAACAGCCTCCTGTGCCTCTTGTAAACCAGTCAAAGCATCCAGAGAAGAACTGAGAAGCAGCATCTGGCAAACACAAGAATCATTAGAGTCATCTCAGCAATGCTTGTGAACATGAACCGTGAACTGCTTTAACTCCCTGTCCCTAAATCATTTGATTTTGTGTGTATGTGTGTGTGTGTTTGTTTGTGTTTGTGTAAGGGGGAGCTTGTAAGGGAACAGAGTTTTCATTAGTAAACTTACATGCCACAGTTCAAAATGTTTACTTATACCTGGAGTCTAATTATTTATAATAAGCTGTCACATTGTTAAGTACAGAAACCTGGTCTATACTTTGTTAACCTGGATTCAGAGCACAGGTAAATTGGGAAATTTTGCATACTTTTTACAATCTTTAACTTTTATGACTCTGGGAATAGCGGGGCTTTATTTGCAGTGCACTACCCTGGGAGTCATAACAACTCCTTAAATTTACAGAGTGTGGGACATGGGAATTTGTTCAGGAGTGTAAAAATATACTTCAGTTTAGGTGTTACAAAGGCAAGGTAATGCTTCATCAGCTGAGGCAGAAGTATAGTCGGGCGATATTATGGTCTGAAACTAGGTCATCTTAGTGATTGGAAAAATGTGTAGTTGGATGCTTATTATCAGGGTCAAATATGAACTAAAAATTGTGAACATTGTGGTTCAGCCTCAGTCAATTGCTAGTGAGATGGATGGAGTCACTGGGTAAGGAATAGAGGAGACCTTCAGCTATTGGCTTCCATCTTCCCAATATTTAGTTGGGGGAAACTTCAGTTTATCCAGTACTAGATTGCATACAGGCCATCTGATGCTTTAGGGATAGTGGAGGGGCTAAGTGAGGTATTTGTGAGGTAAAGCTGAGAATTGTCAATATACACACAGAATCCAACACTGTGTTCTTACGAGATGTTGCCAAGGGCAGCGTGCAGACAACAAACTGGAGAGGTCAAGGATAAATCCAGAATTAATAGTGTGCGAGTGGGAAGAGAAATCATAGTTGGAAATTCTTCAGTTATTAATGTATTGGTAAAAAGGAACCAGGTGAGTGTAGTCTCATTCATCTGGAGAGGTGATGGAGGTTTGTCAACCATACTTCAGGCTCAAGACAGATTGAGAAGCAAGAAGAAGGGTACTTTATTTTTCACATAGTCACAGAGGGTATCATTTGTGACTTCTATAAAACATTTGGTACTGCATGGGATTAAGAAGAATTCAAATTTGTTCATGGAAAGATAGGCATGAACTTGAGAAGTGACAGCATACTTATGGACTTTACAGAGAAAATGGAGGTTGGGCATGGAGTGATATCTGCAGGGACAAAAGGATTGAGGTAACACAGTGTGGAGCTGGAGGAGCACAGCAGGCCAGGCAGCATCAGAGGAGCAGGAAAGGGTCGGGTCGGCACCCTTCTTCAGAATAGTCTTTCCTATGTTCCTCCAGCTCCACACTGTGTTATCTCTAACTCCAGCATCTGCAGTTCTTGCTATCTCAAAAGGATCGAGGATTGGTTTTTGTAGAGAAGGATGATGAGGAAAGATTTAATGGAAAGGGGAACAGTGCCTAAACAGACAGAACTATTATGGAGGTCACAGATCAATTTTTTTGACTCTACTGCAGTGCAGGCATACGCTCAGATCCAAATGGAGTACATGAAAGCCATGCCAAATCGAGACAAGGATGATCTTTGAAGATATCTAGGTGTCTTTAGTTTCTTGCCATAATAAATTCTCAATTATGCCAAAAGGTCTTAATTTCTAATTGATAGAGGATATTGAGCCCTATAGAACCATGGAGAGGAATGGAGTCACAGGTTAAGGAATAGAGAAGAACTTAAGCTGTTGGCTTCCATGTTCCCAATACTTAGTTCTTCACAGCACTGAAACAGTCTCTATCATTGCATCAAAGTTGCAATTTAATGACCCTAGGAAGAAAACTACCCAGAGACAGGTCCTCACAGAAAGATCTAAGAGCATGGATACGACAAAAGACAAACAGATTGCTTATGCTGCAAAAGCTCTGTATATAGCATAGTTCAACTATTCAAACAGTAAGCAGGAAACATTAGTTTCAGTTTTTCGAGTTATACATTTTCATACCTATCTATTCAGCAAGAGCTTTACGGTAGAGATCAACCACAAGCCACTGGAGGTGACTTTAGTGAAAACCATTGACCAATGCATGATCATCATTGCAGTGCCTCCTGATAAAAATCCAAGTTTACGAGCATGGCATTAGGCACAAACCAAGTAATCTCATAGTCACATTGGATACACTTAACAGCCATCCATCCTGGTGAAAACAGAATATATATCCTTGGATCTGCAATTTGACTTTATTGACATCAAATTTGAAGATGTTCTCTAAATTGAGCTAGTGCCTTTTACACAACAACAATGCCAAGCTCCACAAGAAGATACAGCGAAGGATTCCACACTACAGAAATGATGGAAAAATAACATTGAAGGATAGTCAGATTCAATTCAGCAAGTCCACCAATAAATGAGAATATATTGGCCTTTTTGGAATGAGCTAGGTGTCTCCCTAGGAGTCATTTTTAAAGGAAGGTGTGTCACCATACTAGAATCTTTGTGAGTTGATTTTCTCAATAACTTCATCACTCAAACATAAGCATTGATTGGACAAGACAACCTGCAAGTAAGTGAGTACAATGGCTGGATATCACCCATAGCAACATCAAATTCCTTGTTAAGTTTTCAAGGACATATATCAAGTTACCACAAAGAATCATTGATAGCACATGAAATCCTTGCCCATCCTAGGTTCAAAATTGTATCTGACTTTTCTCATGTCCACAGAATGGCTACATCATTGATTTAAGTTTATGGAAAGATAGGCCCCATCATTCATCAATAGTACATTACATCAAGTTCAAGTGACACACACACTCTCATCTCTATGTTTAATTTATTCAAGGTGAATCATTAAGGACAATGGTCTGAAATCTAATGGTAAGTCATTCCAGAGGCTGTATGTGAAATGGAGGATCAATCACTACTTTTTCTTCACATTATTCCAGGTTCAATGGTTTAGATGAATGCATGGTCACAAATCTGATCCTCAAATGCAGACAAACTAAGCAAGATCTACACATTGCAATGTTACACTTGAGAATACCACCTCTGAGTGCAATCATTTCATCACTGGCAGAGCTCATGTTTGGCAGATCAATGCATACCATCTACTGACTCATACCTAAAGTATTCTTTTTTAACGTGAGAGCAGTTTATAAATCTTTAAGAGAAGATGACAATTATGTATGATAAAAATGGGAGTACAAAATTCCCAAAATGACAGGTGGAAACAACTAGTTCCTTTCAGGATCTCACAGAACTTGCATTACAACCAGCCAAGGTGGCAAGAACATGCTCTGAATTGCAATCTTATGAGGTGGACACACACAATGGCACAACAGTGAAAAAGAACAGAGGACAGATCAAGTCTGTTCCAGTTCCTTAACTGCCTCCTGGTCCTGTTGCATTTTGTACAAGATGCCAAACACAAATAGGAATGGCAGATAATATCAATGATCTTTGGAGGATAATCAAGAACATCTCTAGAAAATGTCACCATGGCAAGACCTGGACTTGTCAGCAAATTACCTATACGATATAAAGATTCATAGATTGAATTGTTATTGTAAATTGTTAAACTTTCTTTTGTTGCACATCTTGACTTTAAGAAAGTTCATCCTAAAGGCTTCAGGTGAAGTGTATATACAATATTATGGCTGTCTGGCAGTTCATTTGCTGTAGGTTTGAAAACTGCAGATACACACACAAAACACAGAAATAAAAAAGGTTTGCTGCAATGCCTGCTTCCTAACTAGCAATGTATTTTACTGGTCCTAAATAAAATAACCCATGGATGAACAATTGATAATTAGACCATTGTGATAAACAAGACAGATGCATTAAAGAGGAGACTTGATACACACTTTAGGATGAAGGGAGTAAGAAAATACAGGGATCAGGTGAGGAGTGGTAATTGGTTTGGGAATATAAATATTGATCAGTTGGGTCAAGTGGCTTACACTATAAATGATTTTTTAATGTAACATATTTATTATATTTTAAATAGATTAGCACCTCCATTAAACTAACAGCATGTTGGAGCCTTGGAGTTTTACTTTATTACAGGGTGATTATTCCCCATCTGTGTGAGCCTGATTTTCTGATATATGTTTCCATGTGTTGGCAATCCAACCTTGGAAATATAATGACTTTAGAATCCATCCAGTTCTCAATTAGAGAATTGAATTTGCCATTCCCATGTTGATTCCAACATTGGAATGAACTCCAGTTTGGAAAACCATAAGTTGTTGTGGAGGGGTATCAAATGTTCTCTTCTTGGAAGCAGCCAACTAAGAAGCAGGCTCTGGGACTTCCATCTAACTAGCCAGGTGCGATCAGTGAAACTCACGAATAGGATAGTTGGCTGCCTATGGAAGACCCCTGTCCATTAACAGGAGTGACCATGGAGGCAACTCTTGAAGAAAGGACAAGTACTAGTAGATACACAAGACTCCATGAAGTGACTTGAAGAGTATATTAACTGCCTGTGGTAAATTACCTTTATGAATTATCACAATACAAACATTCAAATATAAATATATGAACACACAAAATAAAAGCAGGAGTAAGTAAAGCAGCTCCTCAAGCCTGGTCCACTACTTGTATTCCAAGGGAGGTGAATACATTCCATTCTTCCTTGTTAGAGATGTGTAGATGGAGTGAGCACATAGCTTTGGGATTGCAAGTTTCCCGAGGTGCTGTGTTCCGCTGACTGTACTCACTTCACTTTGCAGACGATACATGTTGACTGTTGGATATACCATAAATCAGAAGGGATTCCACTGCCTCAATGTCCAATGGTGTGTGACCAAAATCAACAGATCATGCAGGCCAATGCTTAATACCCCAGTAGTAACCACATGCCTTCATTCAGTTCACTATACCATCTAAATTTTAACCACCACATGCAACCAGAGTGTGGCTACAAGATGATGTGGGTTATCTACTGACCACTTGGCTCATGACTCTGGTGCACGACCCACCGCCACATGGAAAGTGTGAATGGAATGAAAGCTGTGTTTCCACACCATCTCTCATTGAAAAGATCACTGCAGTGTTTGTGTAACACTTCCACTGCTTTGACAGCACTGGAGTTCTCCCTAGAGTTTTTGCCATGATAGTCTGCTGCACTCTGCACAGGCTTTCCATTACCAAGTTTCAGCCATTGGCACAATGGATGCAGTGTGCAGCTGAAGGGGAGGAGGAAAAACACGAGATGGAGTGGCAGGAAAGGAGGAGGCAACCGACACTTCCCCTTTCTGTCGACCTGCCCGTGATCATCTCATCTGCCTGCTGTACCAGTCATCTCAACCTCAATTTGCCATTTACTAACAGTCCTACACCTTATTGTCATGTTATTGAAAATCACTGTGTCCTCATGGCCACAATGCTAAAGCAAAGGCCACCACGAAATTCCAAATGAAATTGGTATGTCAAATCATCCAATATTCCATACATCGTCATCTATGTACCTTTCCTTGATGCTTCCCTTTTGGTGCCTTGACTGTCTGAATGCTTATACATAGTGCTACTCTTTGCAATGTGGTGGGTGCAGATTATTGTCTATCCGTGAGGGAGAAAGCAGATTGCTTTGCAGGCTGTCTTTGAGCAGTACCGGGACTGTACCACAGCAGCACAGACAGCACCAGTGTGGGCTTTCTGACTGACAGGCACCAGCAGGGAGACTGACAGAGTGGCAGTGTGGGTGGATGAATGTTGTCATCTTGAGAGAACAGGCAGTTTCATTCTCCATAAAACTCAGGCCACTTGCCCAGGGTAGCACCCCAGCAAGGAAGGACAGATTGTCATGACACCTCAAAGCATCTTTGAATGTTAGTATTCACAGCCATGATGGTAGTTGTCTGAGGCAGTATAGCACTTAGTTGATCTTGCTTGACTGCAGTCTGAATTTCTGCTGTAGCATTCAGATGTCGGAGAATTTTTGCTTGTAGAATGATGGAAGGTGAGACATTAGTCTGCATTTGCTGTCATGGAGTTGGTCACTCCTAGTAAAACTGCTGGACAGCCCCACACCTCCCAGTCGCGAACCACTTCAACTCCCCTTCCCACTCTTGGATGACATGTCAATCCTGGGCCTCCTCCAGTGCCACAACGATGCCACCCGAAGGTTGCAGGAACAGCACCTCATATTTTGCTTGGGAACCCTGCAGCCCAATGGTATCAATGTGCACTTCACAAGCTTCAAAATCTACCCTCCCCTGACTGCATCCCAAAACCAGCCCAGCTCGTCCCTGCCTCCCTAACCTGTCCGTCCTTTCTCCTACCTATCCACTCCTCCCACCTCAAGCCCCACACCCACCTCCTACCGACCAGCCTCATCCCGCCTCCTTGTCCTGTCCGTCCTCCCTGGACTGACATATCCCCATCCTAACTCCCCACCTACACTCACCTTTACTGGCTCCATCCCCGACTCCTTGACCTGTCTGTCTCCTCTCCACCTATCTGCTCCTTTATCCATCTTCCATCCGCCTCCCCCTCTTTCTCTATTTATTTCAGAGCCCCCTTCCCCTCCACCATTTCTGAAGAAGGGTCCAGGCCCGAAACGTCAGCCTTCTTGCTCCTCTGATGCTGCTTGGCCTGCTGTGTTCATCCAGCTCTACACCTTGTCATCTCAGATTCTCCAGTATCGGCAGTTACCACTATTCCAGTAAGTACAGATTGGTCAATTAACACCAGCGATGGGTAAGGATTTAGAAAGATCAATCAAGGATAAAAATCAATAGACACTTGTAGAGGATTGAGTTATTGAGTTTCTTACGGTGCTGCATCCAGGTCATGGAGCTGGTTTCCTGGCACTGACACCACTCCTAGCTGGTTCTACTACTTTCTGAGAGTTTGCCTGGAGGGCATCTCTCCTCCTCCGCACTTCCTTTACCAAGTGACCAAGGCTGCCAATTTGAAACCCATTTCTGCAGTGTTATACTGTTCTTGTGTCTGTCTCACATAAAACAATCTTTTGCAATTACCTCCTGTGCCTGCTCCAGCCAGAATGCACTTCCCTGTTTAGGCGAACTTTAAGCACTACAGTGTAGCTTGAGTTTATGGTAGTTTCACACAATCCCAGGGCCCCCTGCTGAGCATTTCAGCCTTTCAAAAGCATTTTCAGAGTTGGGTTGTGTAACTCCAATCATTAAAATTTGCAGGCGGCTCAAAAGGTACACACTGCATGCATCGGAAGCAATGGGTGTGGTTAATCACAGTGTAGTGTCTACACCCATTTTGAAGCCTCATTGAATTTCACCAACATGATAAAGCATTGTAGATCACTTAACCAAACTATTTCTTTAAAGGATTAAATTTTAACCAATGCACGCTCAATAGAATTAAACTCTGTAAACAAAAAACAATCGCCATCTGATTTTTTCTGCCTTCAGTGACATGATTTTGGTTGCATTTCTAAAGGTCGTTAAATGGTATGGAATACATAGCCCCTTAATTTTATCATGGATTCATCTTAATTTTGTGGTAGAAATGAAAAGTAAGATATTGTTGTCTCAGTGCAGCTGGCAAGATTCACTGCACTTTGCCCAAACAAGATTATTATTTTGCTACATGCTAGTATTGCTAAATTCCTTTTTGCGATGTCATCACAAAACTGTAAGATCAGAAGCATAAGTTATGGTTGGCAAAATCCCACAAACAAAATTCTAAATATATCAGTAATCCCAAGCTGTACTGCAGTTATTTTTTCTTAAGTATTAAGAACTCTATCATATGAACAATAACTGAATGCTGTTATGGCCTTGCCTAAATACACATTACAATTTCTTATAAATCTATTGCCTTGTCAATAACTTTATTTACTTTCAATTCAATTTAATTTTAATTACAAAATAAAGTTTTTCATTCAGATTTCCATTATCACATAATCTAACTCTCGGCACAGAATTTTCCTCTCCCTGTTGTGAGCAAAGACAGGTAAGGTCTCAAAGCACACAGCGAATGGAAAAATTCAGAATTGTGACTTTGAGAAATATTTTTGTGACTTTCCCCTCGAGCTTCAATAGTGACTTCAGAATCGTGTCATCCAGAAACAACTGCCTTCATTCTGTGTATTTGCACCTCATTGAAGCCTCCAACTTGCCTTATTTATACAGCATTTCCAACTCTCCTCTCCTTCCCTGAGAAACTAGATGATGCAAATTCCTGGCATGTTAATCAGAGCAGGGTATCTGGTGGCTGCATCTTGCCAAATGCTTGTCCCGGCCATCACCCAAATTGTTTCCTCACAACCCCCATAGCCACTGCCCTCCTTGACACTTCATTCACATAAATCGGTAAACCATCAGCCTCACGACATCATCAAACTTGCTCCTGGAGCGACTCTCACGCCACTTCAACCCTTAAATATCTACTTTGAAGCTCAGCCACATAGCTTACATGCATTTGTCGGGTAGCCTTGTGTGCAGGGACACACGTGCATCTCACGTGTCTACACAGGAAGCAGCTTATGGCTGAGAATGCTTTGTTTCTTCTCACTCTCTCTGCAGCTATTTGGAGGCTGCTAGCCTCTCTACTTCACATTGCTGTCTTAGTGCACACTCACCGACTTCAGCACTCAGCCTCTGTGTGTATCACATTGCCTTCTCAGTGCACAGGGCCTTCAGTGCTCAGTAACAGCTTTCCACCCTCTATGTCTTGTATTGTATTTTATCACAGAGGGAGAGACAGGTTGCTTGTCATTGGCTGAGAATGCTGAACACTCAATGGGGTGGGCCTGTTAATGTACATCACCGTGTAACATCTATCCCACACTGGCAGCATGGGCCAGCAACTTCCACACTGTGTTTGCTTCCTGTAAGTGGTCAGATCTGAAAGTCAAAGGGGAAACAAGTCTGAGGGGAGTGAAGGAGAATTACAGAGTGTCAGAGGGTACTGCTACAGTCAGTCCAAGGTTTTGGCCATAATCAATGAGGCACATGATCCTACCAGAATCTGTGGATTTATGTCTTTGAAATCCAGGATTTGTGTCATGGTCAGTCTTGCAGCTCAACTGCAACCAGTGTGTGGATTTAGGTAGGTCAGTTAGGGAGCAGTGGAGACATCAGTCTGGGAGGTAGCTCAATGTTTTCTTGCGATGCAACACAGGAAGGGACTGCATATGATATGAGTGGGTGAAAGAGCAGTTAATGGTGATGCAGGAGCAGTAGTGAGGTGTCCTTGGTGAGCGGGTAGGAAGTGCAGAGAGCAGCAAGGGTTGGAAAGATGAGGTGGGTGACAGGAGCATGCACTAGCAGAATTCGAGTGAGTGGTGGCCTTGTAAGTACGAGATAGCACAGCAAAGACGGTGGCACTTTCCTGTGTGGGGCATGCAAGATGATTGGTCTTCTTCCTGCACATTGGGTCTCCCACTTCAACTGGAACATAGCACAGATCCAGACTGCAATTTGTACCCAGACTGGCTTGGTCTGGTGTCATGGCCTCTTGTGGTAGTATTCATTAAGAAGGACTGTCCTCCTCTCCATGAACCATCCACTAAGACCACCAGGTCCCTGACCGTGAAGTGGGGAGTGACCTTTCCTTTCCTTTGGGCCGTGCCATTGGTGACCGGTCAAGGACCACAATGTGAGGGGCAGTTCCAAGCTTGCAGTACCTGATGTGGTGCCAATGGCATGCAAACTGGAAGGTCCCGACGGTGGCAAGTAATTCTGTTTCTCTGGCTCCATGATTCCCAGAGAACAGTGCCCAAGTGCCCGATTGCATTATTAAAAAAGCAGACAATTGAGAGAGTAAAGTCGCTCTGTGCCATGGTGAACTGGGCACCATGAACCTCCTGTGAAAGAAGTCTTCAATTTAAATTGGGAAAATTCTGCCCTTGCTGTTTTACTTTGTGGTGCTTTTTACATAGAAAACTATTTCGAATTTCAACATCACAATATAGAGACAAATTATATGAATTTGTGGTGGTTAACACAAAATAAAAACATACAGTAAGTGACAGAGTTACAAACGTGAACATCAGAAACTGTTGGCTGTTGCAGAAGACAGGGTACCATAGCAGCAAACCTGGCCTATAGGGAAAAGTAAAAGAGTCAAAACTCATACAAAAGAACAAAACCAAAGTAGTGCGTTGAAAGCACAAGGTTTTTGGGACTGCTTCATATAATCAGATAAGACTTTGATGATCATGCCAATTCATCAAGAACTTTTTTATGTTGTATTATCTTCCACTCATTACCAAGACTGTCCCTAGGAAATGGTGAATCAGGGTAATTTGCGCCTGAGCCTGGCAATGTTTGGGATCACAGGTGCCAACTCTCAAGTTACCCAGAGGCAGGGGGTAATATTGGCCTAGAGAGAGCCAACATCTCCCCAAAACGTCCATTGAGCAGGGTGGCTGATCAGGGAGAAATCAGATTCTGTGGGAGTTCTTCATCCAATCAGAGGTTGCTAGTCCCCCACGCCTGCTGCCAAGTGGCTTGCTTTAAGCCTATCAGCATTAAATGTGGGAGGCAAGGCATCTATGAACAGACGAAGAAGGAGAAGGCGAGTGATAGCTGTGAGCTAGTCTGGCAGGGTCTGGAGCCGTAGTCGTAGGGAGGACAGGTGGAGCTGGAGGAAGGGGCCCAAATCTGGGAAGTACAATGTGATTTTGTGTGTATGTGTGTATGTCGTCCAGTGTGATTTGCCCGAAGGAGGGGTCAACCCACTAGGGGCAGCCCTGCTCATTCCCATCCACCTTTGTCCTACATGTGTGGCCAAAGAAAAATTGGTTTAGTTCCCCATTGGGAATACATTCACATTCCCTGTGCAATGACTCTCACTGTAATAGAGCAGCTGCACTGTTGTAATTTTCAGGATACTGCTATCTCTTACACTTATTTTTCCCATTAGATTGAAGATTCTACACACATCTCTCATTTTTGGCATCCTCCCTCACCTTTTCTACTCACAGCTGATATTTTGTGTCCTCTCACTCTAAGTTTATTACCACTTTTCAGCAGTTCTGGCTCCAAATTTCAAACATTTGTCAGCAACATGTCTTCAATACAATACAGCACAGGAACAGGCCCTTTGGCCCACCAGGCCTGCGCCGATTCCTAGTCCTTATTTCGACCTACTACTTATGACCCGTATGCAGTTTCTATCCCTCTGTTCACCTCCCATTCATGTGGCTGTCAAAATACGTCTTAAACATTGCTAATGTGCTTGCTTCCACCACCTCCATGGCAGTGTGTTCCAGGCTCCCACCACCCTCTAAACTCCCCTAAACTTTCCCTCTCTCATTATGAACCTGTGCCCTCTTGCAGTTAATCTTTTCAGTCTGGGAAAAAGCCTTTGACTATCCAACCTATCTATGCTCTCATAATTTTGTAGATCTCTATCAGGTTGCCCCTCAGCTTCTGCCTTTCTAGGAAAAGCAATCCAAGTTTATCCTCACACCGAAAACCCTCCAGACCAGGCAACATCCTGGGAAACCTTCACTGCAGTCCAAAAATTCCACGTCCTTCTGGTAGTGTGGTGACCAGGACTGCATGCAATATTCCAAATGAAGCCTAACTAAAGTTTTATACAGCTGTAACATATCTCGCCAACTTCTATATTCGATACCCTAGCTGATGAAGGCAAGCAAGCTGTATGGCATCTTGGTCACCTTATCCATCTGTGTTGCCACTTTCAGAGATCTGTGGACCTATACGCCCAGATCCCTCTGTATGTCAGTGCTCCTAAGGGTTCTGCTGTTCATTGTATAATTCGCACCTGAATTTGATCTTCCAAAATGCATCACCTCACATTTGTCCAGATTAAACTCCATCTGCCATTTCTTTGCACAAATCTGCAAACTATCTATATCCCACTGCATCCTTTGACAATCCTCCTCACTATCTGCAACTCTGCCAATTTTGGCGTCATCTGCAAACTTACAAATGAGACCACCTACGTTTTCTGCCAGATCATTTATATACATTGACAACAACAAACTTTGCAGCACTAATCCCTGTGGAACATCACTAGTTACTGATCTCTATTCTGAAAAGCACCCTTCTACAGCTACTCTCTGTCTTCTATGATCAAGCCAGTTTTGTATCCATCTAGCCAGCTCACTCTGGATACTATGAGACGCTATCTTTTACACTAGCCTGCCATGAGGTACCTTATCAAGTGCCTTACTAAAGTCCATGTAGACAACATCCATTGCCCTTCCCTCATCAAACATTCTTGTCGCCTCCTCAAAAAACTCAATCAAGTCGGTGAAACATGACCTTCCCTGCACAATCCCATGCTGCCTATCACTAACAAGTCCATTCGCTTGCAAGTGTAAATAAATCCTGTCTGTCAGTATTGTTTCCAACAACTTCCCCACCACTGACATCAAGCTCACCAGCATGTAATTACCTGGATTCACTACTTAAAGAGTTCAAATTTTTAGCACTTGGACCTTTTCTACATCAATAGTGGGGAAAAAAAGGTAATGAAATACATCTGCTCCGAAAGTGCTAAAACAATTATGAATGTCTTCTTCAAACCTCTCTTTTTCACTCCTGTCTCTGTTTTCATCACAATCATCTCACTCCACCACTGCTGATTTAATCTTTGTCCCCACACACATTTATAACTGAATTCAAAATAGTTCTCTTTTTGTTCACAATTAATCTAATTAAGCTTGGTACCCCTTAGAAAAGGGCAATTGATATGTGCAGTGCACTTTTCTGTGCGCTGGCATCTCACAGACCATTACAGTTTCTTGTTTTGAAAATTTTTTAATATTTACATTCTTGTGTTCAGTGGTCCGATAGAGGTTTTCTTCATCCCTGGTGGTCTTTTGGTTAGTTCTTGTTTAACGCCAATGAACAGGCAGCTGCTAGAAGTGGTAATCGAGAGAAAATGTGATGTCTCACACTGAAAAGATCCACAGCCAGCCTAGCTATGATGATAACTTGTTTCAATATACTCGTTCCCTAATAGGTTAATGTTATGAAATACTGACAGCATTATAGTGGCAATTCTTTCTTGACATATGCCACTGGGAATCATTATTTGATTTTGCAACCAGATGAATTCTGGGACTACTTAGATTCAAGTAGAACACCAGTCTGATGTCTAATACTGCCATTAATCAAATTCAAAAAGGTTTGAGGACAATATCTGTTATTAAATCTAACAATCAGTCTGTATTAACATACAGCATCACTTTTTTGAATTTAAAATTTATAATTATGTAGAAAGTTTGATTTATCAAAAATATCTGGGATCTGTGGGCTCGTACGACAGTAAACCACCTTCGGCCATGATCCATGCAGCTTTTGTTTTATGGGTTCTCTGGTTTGATGATTTTTTGCGCATTACATCTGCATAAACTTTAACTTGTTACAAAATGTTCTCTGTAGATGTCTTCATAATAGTTGTTGAGTCTGCAGCACAAAATTGACCATAATTAAGTAACGATTTACTTTAAACCAGCCATTTATTTCAAAAACTGCAAAAATGGCTCATGTGAGAATGTGAAATGTGAAACCAGTGGAGTAGGAATGCACTTTTATTTGTGGAAGACTTTAAGATCCCCCAGCAATTGTACATGTTATAACTGAGTGGATTGTAAGGCTAGAAATGGAAAAAATCTACAGCTCAATTTCTCAACACTCACATCCTTAACCTGAGGAACACAAAACTATACCACAATACCAGAAAATTATTCTAAAAAATTCTTATTGCCTTTCAGAAATGTACACATTCGCAATGAATGGCCATTTCCTTCAAATAAAGCCCTACATCTTTTTATTTGCAGCTATACTTACAATTCTATTCTATTTTCCATTAAAAACACTAGTTTTCCTTCCATTATTGATGAAAAAACAAACATATGCCCCAAACCCTGTGACTTGGGACCCGATTTTTGTGGAATTAGACCTATTCCAGAGATCTCTAAAAATGGCAGGACTCCAATGTGAAACTCCTGCACCCGTGTCCAATGAAGTCCGCTTTTGCTGGTAGGCTGAAGGGATGAGGCATGAGTCACACAGGTTGCATATCCAAACTCAGCAGGATGGTTTAAAATTATTGCTGAGTTTAATCAGACTTCATTTTTCAAGGGCCTTAATCCACACTGTGGGACTCAACATTTGTGGAGTGGATGTAAGTGCTCTTGTAAAACAGATATGTCTGTACATGTGTCATCCTCTGAAGTGATTTAAATCTCTGCCCTTTAAAAACAAACAAAAATAGGCTAAAGTACTGTAGAGCTCAGTGTTGACATTTCTAAAGGCTGTTATTACAGCTGAGGTCATTATGAATGCTTGGTTGAGTTGTCAATGCTTTAAAACCACAGACCTCAGCAGGTTGCTGAGTTCACATTTTGATTGATAGCTTAAAGGGGTTATTAAATAACTAGCTGACATGGTTATCTAATAGCAATTTGTCTGATTTTTATAGCAGATTGAACTTTTGACAGGGAATTTAAAATCTTTGGAAAGGTTTCATGAAATAGAATTTTTTTCTACATAAAATATATGTGAGTAACGACTCTATTTGGTAAAAAGTAACATTTTTTCATTTAAACCGTACCTCTTAGGTTTGCCCAACTGGGTGAGCAAGAGATGATATTGAGCATGAGGTGATGTGGAGTTGGCATGGAGATGTCATAGTGAGTGCAGGTGTAAGGGGGAGAAAAAGAAAATGAGGGCTGGGGTGTTTAACAGTTTCTGAAAATAACCAGGACAAAGTCCTGGAGAACGAAGGTGGCCTTTTAAACAGCCTCTGTATTCACCACTCGTGCGGTTTTCAGGATCAGCAGACCTGACTCTAGGTCCCACTTCCTGTGATTGAAAATTGGTCATAATAGTGACCTTTAAACTGAGAAGATTTTCCAACTGGAGCACCTCAGGAGCAAAAATCCAGCCCTGGATCTCCAAAAAAAAATTTTAGCGCAAATAATTGTGGGGAAGTGCTAATGTAGTGGTAATGTCACTAGATTAGCAATCCAGAACACCAGTCTAATCGTCTGGAGATGTGTGATTAAATTCATCATGGCAGATGGTGAAATCTGAATTCAACAAACAAAATCCAGTATTAAAAAACTTGATTAATGGTCACCATGTAATCACTGTCTATTGTTGACCTAGCTCATTGACAGCTTTACCTGGACTGGCCTACATCTGACTCCAGACTCAACAGCAATGTAGTTGACTCTTGGCTGCCCACTGGCCAATTAGAAATGGGCAATAAATGTTGGTGCCCACATTCCATGAACAGGTATTTTAAAAATTGTTTATCATTTCAAGCAACTGAATTGTTTTTAATAACAAACACTGAACATAAACACTGATTCTACTCTGTTCATTTAAATTCTGCAAATAACTACTGATGTAACAAGTGTGAAAATATAGGTTCACAATTATGCTGCAAATAGAAAACATATAGAACTGGCTCAACACTTCTTTTGTTGGCTCCTTCATTTAGCCATCCAAACGATGAAATATATCCTTTGTGTTTGAAGACATTAAGATGTCACACAGTCACATTTAGACCCAAATTGCGGGGGAAATGAGAAATGGGCGTGGAATCCCTTTCATCATGTATTTATCCAAGCTGAGATAACAAGGTGTACAGCCGGATGAACACAGCAGGCCAAGCAGCATCAGTGGAGCAGGAAAGCTGACGTTTCGGGTCTAGACCCTTCTTCAGAAATGAA
>NC_063340.1:42080661-42130846 GCF_021869965.1 Rhincodon typus | reverse complement strand
CATTTCTGAAGAAGGGTCTAGACCCGAAACGTCAGCATTCCTGCTCCTCTGATGCTGCTTGGCCTGCTGTGTTCGTCCGGCTCTACACCTTGTTATCTCAGATTCTCCAGCATCGGCAGTTCCTACTATCTCTATTTATCCAAGCTGTCCTGTTGCCACTAAGCCTGCTTGTCTTCATTCAAATGAATGAATTATCAGTCCCAGACGGGTGATTAAATGGAATGTCACATGATAGCCATTCAATTTGAAGAGAAACAGGAGAGAACTATCATCTATCGCTCTCCTACTTTAGATATTTTCTAATCAACTTGTTCAGAGATGTTATTACACACCAGTAAAGCAGGTGGAACTTGAACCTGGGCCTCCTGGTTCAGGGATAGGGTCACTACCACTGTTTCACAACAGCCCTCACTCTCCTGCTTTAATCACACACTGGGTCAGCCAATAATGGGACAGCAGCAATTGCAATTATGAAGCCAACTGTGAGTCAAAATGTTCTTCTCTACTGGATGGATTTAGATCTACAGTGGCAAACAAGCTGCAAGAGAAGAAAATACAGATTTAAAGCAACAAAGGATTCTCTGTTCATACAATAGAAACATTAGAAGTTGGTTTGCTGTTACATCAACAGATGTGTGCAATCATGGAAAAAGACATGTGAGTTCAAAGGATTTTCTACTGCTAGAATGAGTAGACTTGACACCATTGCTTAAGCATGTACAGGTTGTTATAACTGACTAAACTCTGTGTTGTTGATAACCCATCGTTCAGGATCACTTTTCAAACTAATTCTCCTGCTGTACAGCATGCTTAACTTAAAAATGTGTTAAGCCTGATTATAGTACCTCTTTTGCAGGTTAAGCACTTAGCAACAAGAAGGAATTTGACTTTCTGCTGGCATTCAGACTTCTAAACAAATTGAAACCAATCCTCTGACTAATTCTGAACACATTTGTTGTGATAGCTTAATGTTTTTGTGACAGACAGCATTTATTGTCCATCTTTTGTAGACCACACATTATTAAGAATCAATTATATAATACAAACCGGAATCATGGGGTGGTATATTCCCTAATTCCTACAGTTTTTACTTATAGCAATTCCCTCTGGTTTTTATTTAGTCACAAAATTTTCTTAATCGTTTTTAATTTAGTTTCACAAGTTGTGAACTGATTTGATAACTTCTAATATACCATAGACAATATTGTCCCCACTCCCTTACTGTTAAAAGGCATGTCAAGTAAATTCATATATATCTGAGCTGTAGTCAGTCCATATAAGTTGGATACAATTGTGACTGCTAAAAACTGTACGTTTAAAGTCAACGAGAAAATAAGTTAGTTTTTTCTTATTTTGTCTAAAACAGAAAGGGCGATACCAGGAACAATATTTAAAAAAATAATTACTTATGTCTAGGTGTTTTCTAAGTTTTCAAAAATTGCAAGAAACCATAGTTCTAGCTAATGAGTCCTTCGCACGGTATTAATATCGTACAGTTTAGTTGTATTGTTTGTTATTGTTCATTTATTTGCATTACAGTCATCTAGTCTTTAATACAAAGCATGAGATGATTAATGTTTCACTTTATAGACCACCCATAATAATCTTTAATCACTTGGAATTGATGTTTCTATATATGAGTTTGGTGAAGTGGATAATGCAATATAACACAGAGATTTGCATTAATTTATATTTTCTGCAAGCCACATTCAAAGCCAGATGCAGACATATTTCAAAATCAATTAGACAGATGATAATGTGCTCTAACACTGTGATTTTGTATTATAAATTACATTTGATGCTATCTCAGCAATTTTAATAACAATTTCATAGAGTTTTCAGCCAAGCATGATTCATCAAAATGTTCAGAGCCAAATCTAGCAAAGTATATGTTTCCTGCATCAAATCAGAACAAGTAACAACTGTAGAAGCTTATAAAGCTTCTGGACCTCTCGAATTCTTTTGTGGAATGGCCAGGAAAAAAACACAACATTAAAATAATTTCTTTGTTTTCTAAATATTCGTTTCTTATTGATGTTGAGTTAAAGGATGATAAATTGCAAATAGCTGAAGTCATTACTAAAATAAGAGCTGGTTTGTTCATTAAATACATTTGCTGCTATCAAAAGCATATTTATTCGTATCCAGGATTAGTAAAACATTTCCACTGTACTTCACAAGGATTTATGTTTATAAAAGTCTATTATCTCTCAGCACATTGGAATGTTATCCGATCATGCACATGTAATGTCTTAGAACCACTGACCTGGTTTTTTTTATGAGAGAATGCCAACCATTCACAACAGTTTAGAACATTAATCATCACTTTCTATGCATTAGTAAGAAAAGGTATAGCAATAAATTTAGCTATTAATCAAAATGTAAATGTTGTGGAAGTCTGTGTTGGCTATTCCATTTCCGTTAATGGCTAGGTATTTAGTGATGGGAAACATCATAGTCAAGCCCAATTTTGTACTCATCTAATTCCACACACACAAACCTTCTGGCAGGAATTTCTGGATATTAATCCATTTACAATCTCTTGCTGAATTTAACTCCCCACAGAAAAATGAGGCTTTAACCAAATGAAGAATCCCGACTTTCACTTTGTTTAGATAACTCAGTGGAGTATGTTAAGTAAAAATGGCAGTTGCTTAATGTATGGCTCCATAAGGACATAACAAATAGGAACAGGAGTGGGAGATTTGGCCCCTTGAGCCTGCTCCATCAGTCAACTGCATCATGGCGGATCCGAGGTTCTTTATGCTCAGTTTTCTACATTTTACCCACAAACCTGATCTCCCTACTGATCAAGAATCTAACTCAGTCTTAAATATACACAAGGATTTTGCCCCAGAACTCTCTGTGGCAAGGAGTTCCAAAAAATTCTTGCTCATCTGAGTCTTAAATTGGCACTCCTTTATTCTGTGACTATGCCCTTTGGTCCTAAACTCTCCCATGAGGGAAAATATCCTTTCAGCACTTACCCTGTCAAGGATCTTAAGAAACTCGTACGTTTCAATGAGATCACTTTTCTAAACCCCAGTGAGTACAGTCCCAACCTGGTTAACCTTTGCTCATAAGACAGTCCCTCTATACCATGGATCATCTAAGTGAACCTTCTGCGATTTACCAATGAAATTATATCTTTTCCTAAATAAGAGAACCAAAACTGCTCACAGAGCTCCAGATATGATCCCACCAGCACCTTGTGTAGGTGTAGTAAGGCTTCCCTACTCATATACTCCAACCTGCTTGAAATAAAGGCCATTTATTCTATAAGCCTTCCTGATTACCTGCTGCACCCATGTGCTAGAGTTCTTGTTTGGTGCACAATATCCCCAAGTCCCTTTGTGTTGCAGCTTTCTGCAATTTTTCTACATTTAGCTAACACATATTTATCAATTAAACTATCTAAAAATTTAGCAGGATGATACCGGGAAGTAAGGTACAAGAGGATTTGAAGAAAAGATGATGAGCTAGGATGAAAAAGTTCAGGGCTGATGGATTGACTGGTCAATATCTGCTCCTGGAATCTGTTGCAATGGCAGCTGGACTGCTGTCCTTTATTCAAAATATATCTCACTGTTGTCTATGTGATTATCCCTAAGAATGACGCTTGCTCTTAGCAAGAACATGTGTATGGAGTCTTTTAATGGGAGAAGATTGTTGCACTGCAAATACCACACAGTTTGGGCTGAAAAGGGAACATTCTTATTCAAACTGCCTGTCATAGGCACATCAGAGAGATTTACAGATTGATAATCAGCCTTTTTGGCTGCATCATGACACACCTTCCATGGCTGTCAAGCCCTGGGGTAAGACTTGAACCTAGAGCTTCTAGTCCCAAATATAGGCATACTACCACTGCATCACAAGACCCCCTCCTATAGTACTAGCATGCTTGAGTTGAGCGATCCAGTCAATTCATTGGCAGTATGAGTCAGAATTTTCTCTGCCTTTGGGGCTTCTAGTGGCATCTGCCGTTAGTTAGAATTATCCTGGAGCAGTTCAGTTCAGAGGCTCATATTCCCCTATTAAATCAGTGAAAGTGTGAACTGATAATGGCACGTGAGTGAGATTAGGCATCTTTGGTCCAAGCATAACCGACAGGGTATCTTCTTAAGAAATCAACTTTAAGGATTGATGAATAGATAACAGAATCACTGAGGAGGTGGGTGAACTAAAGGGAATGAATTTAGTGTCAAATCAGAGGAAGGAGAGGAAAGATTGAATCAAGAAAGTGAAAAAGAGACAGAAAGGTAAAGAAAGAATCTGAAAACAAATGGCATTTTTAAAGTCTCCGTGAAAATTTCAAAACTTGAGGGAATGAATCTTCACACTTGAAATAATTAACTTACCATTCCAAAGAGGTTGATTAGCAGAAATTAACATTAACTACATCATTAAAAGTGATGCTTAAATATCTATAGTAGCTTTAGCTTATATCTATTGTTTAAAGACAGCAACTTCATATCAGTCAATACATGGAAATGGTGAGGTAGGCAGCAGAATTCTGTTTTTGCAAAGCTAACATTGGGATTTAGACAGCAACATTTAGATATTGGGATTTAACTGAATAACTGCTCCTAACCTGGAAGTGTTGTGCCATTTACACACAAATACCACAGAGTGCCTTTAGCCTCACCAGGTTCTGACCCAACTATTGCACATATTGGCCCCGCACACTACATAAAATCAGGTTCTTGTTTCTAACCAATTATTTTACAGCACTATGTAATGTAGAAAGACAGAGAAATATTGATAATTTGATGGACTTTTCCCTTTGTATAACATAGGATTGTGAAGCAATTTAGCTAAATGTACATGTTTTCAAACTTTACTCAGATTTAGCAGTAAAATCCACACTTGTGAATAAGTATGACAATACCTGACCAATATATAAACAATTGTAGTGGGCCCCAGAATTGAATTTCAATGCACGGAATATACTATTTACTTGAATTTAGAAAGCAGTAGATGAAACATTTTGTATAGACTATCAATAACAGAATTAGTTTTTATTAATGGAAATAAGTTTAAGAAAAGGAACAAGGACAAAAGATGGATTTGTTGTAAAATAAAGAATTAACTTATATTAAAATGATCTCAAATTAATCGTCACTGTACAAAGGTATACAATGTTGCACTGTTTCTATGGAAATAATATCCTTCTTGAGGTAAGGGAGCAAAACTGTACAGAGTAGTGCAGGTGCAGTCTAACCAATATTTTATACAATTGAAGACAGACCTCACAACTTCTGTATTCAAATCCACATGTGGTAAAGGCAAACATACCATTACCCTTCCTAATTACATTTGCCTGCTACCTCTGCATGTTAGCCTTTAGTGGCTTATTGACAAGGACACCCAAGTCCCTTTTCTATATCTACACTTTCTAACCTCTTGCCATTTAAGGGACTTTCTGTACATCCTTTGTTCTCATCAAAGTGCTTAATCTCACATTTTTCCATACTATATTCCATTTGCCATGTTCTTGCTGACTCTGTGTCTGTCCAAATTCTTTTGCTGCCACTACGCATCTTCCCCACCGCACATGTTTTCCAGTCAGCTTTGTGTCATGGTTGAACTTGCAGCTAAGAAGTTGGTCTCTTGCCCCCACCTAGGAGAAAATTCAAAGCTGCCAGATGACCTCCTAAAGAGACATGGAGCTCAGGCAATGGTAAATTTGGGATCTCTGTGGTCAGGCCGGCTGATCCAGGTGAAGGGCTGGCATGGAGAGGGCAGAGTGTACGGGACTTCGGAAATACGTTAGGGATACCTCTGGTATCCACCTCCTTGCCTGGCCACTAATCTGCCATCTTTCATCTGGCAATCTAGACACTTGGCCCTAGGCTATACCCCTTTTGTACGTACAGCTAAAGTGAGTCTACAGCTCACTATGTCATAGGTTTGCTGCCACCATCATCTTTATGTGTAGGAATCTACAGGGGCTGCTTACTCTAGTGTGGTGCAGGAAAGCACTTACTGGTCTAACTAGAAGAAACTCTTGTATTGAACAAGCAGCGGTTTATTGCCTGCTAGCAACTAGATAGGTTACATTGAGAAAACAGGCATTGTTACAGAGATTATGAGCAGGACCTGGATGTTGGGTCTTAATGCTCCAAGGTCTTAAGCTGTTCTGCCCACAAATCCATATGATATCACCATAACTGTGTTGTGCTTAAGGCACTCCTCAGTATTAATCCTTTCAGACAATTACATACTAAGAAAACACCTCCCTCAATTAAAATTCTAGTGAAGGCAGGAAAGGGCATTTAAATGATCAATAATTGACCATTTAAAAGCCTTGACTGACCAATGCGTGAATAGGCTGCTTGCTGCAAATAAAAATCACAGAAGGTTGGGCAGTCTGTGTTGGCCATGAGACATTGTCACTGCCAAGGCAGCCTATATTAGGGTGCTGCTCACCTGTACCACCCTGCTCCCACCACAAGACTGTAATATTCTGGCCTGTGCTTCCATTTCTAAAACGCAGGATCCTGTATATTTTGTGATAATCTTTTCAACTTTCCCTGTCATTGTCAAGTGTTTTGTATGATAAACACACTCCTAGCTTCTCTGCTGCTGCACCCTCTTTAAAATTGCATCATTTAATTTCTGTTGCTTACCCTCATTTTTCCCTCCAAAAATGTAATCATTCACATTTCTCATTGTGAAATTTCAGCTGCGATAGGTTGTACCCATTTGAACAGTCTAATACCTCCGTTTCACTATATTCCTGTACTTCAGTAATGATTTTGACAAGGTTTCACATGGCAAACTGGTTAAGAAGCTGAGTCCATGGGATCCAGGGGAATTTGGCAAATTGAATCCAAAATCAGTTTAGTGGCATGAAGCAGAGGGCGATAATTGAAGGGGGCTTTTGTGACTGGAAGCCTGTATCCAGAAGAAACCACAGAGGGTGGCTCTGGGTCCCTTATTGTTTATTGTCTGCATTTATGACCTAGACATTTGAATGTAGGAAGCACAATCAGTAGGTTTGCAGGTGACACGAAAATCGGTGGTATGCTATTAGTGAGGAGGAAAGCCTCAGTCTGCATGACAATATAGACGGGCTGGTCAGATGGACTGAACGCTGGCAAATGGCTTTTAATCCTGAAAAGTGAGAGTTGATGCATTTGGGAAGACTAACACGGCAAAGGAATACACATTAAATAGTAGAACCCTAGGAAACAGAGGATCCATGGGACTTGAGTCTGCTTGTCCATAGATCCTTGAAGGCAGCAGGATAAGACATAGGTAGATAAGACACTTGCTTTTATTAGTCAAAGCACTAAATACGAGAACAAAAAGGTTATGGTGGAGCTGTATATAATGTTAGTTAGGCTACTTCTGGAGTGCTGTGTGCAGTTCTGGACAGTGTGCTACAGGAAGGATGTGATTGCACTAGACAGGGTGCACAGGAGACTCACCAGATTGTTGTCTGGTTTGAACTGATTCAGCTATAATGTGAGACTAGATAGGCTGGGGTTATTTTTCTTAGAGTAGGGAAGGTGGAGGGGGGCATCTGATTGAAGTGTACAAAGTTCTGAGTGGTACAGACAGGGTAGATAGAGATAAA
This sequence comes from Rhincodon typus, assembly GCF_021869965.1. Classification (NCBI taxonomy): domain Eukaryota; kingdom Metazoa; phylum Chordata; class Chondrichthyes; order Orectolobiformes; family Rhincodontidae; genus Rhincodon; species Rhincodon typus. The sequence goes on along the minus strand of NC_063340.1, from coordinate 42,123,261 downwards.
CATTCCCCTTTCATACAGTGGTTAATAACCGGGAGGTACAGTTTTTAAGGTAAGGAGTAGGAGGTTTAGAGTGTCCTGAGGAAGGGTCACTAGACCCGAAATGTTAACCTTAATTTCTCTCCACAGATGCTGCCAGACCTGCTGAGCTTTTCCAGCAATTTTTGCTTTTGTTTCTGATTTTCAGCATCTGTAGTTCTTTTGGTTTTTATTAGGTTCAGAAGGGACTTAAGGAATCATTTTTTCACCATGAGCGATGTCGGTGTCTGGAACTCACTGCCTAAAAAAGTGGTACAGGCAGCAACTTGCAAGACATTTAAAAACCATTTAGATGAGCGTTTGAATTGCCAAAGTACCCAAAGCTATGGACCAAGTGTTGGAAAATGGTATTAGAATAGATGGAAGTTTGATGATCAGCATGGATATGATGGACTGAAGGACCTACTTTGAAATCAAACATTTTGCATTCAACTTCAGGTTATTAATATATATTAAAATTAGCAAGGGTGCAATTCCAATCTCAGAAGAACACCACTGTGTACTTAACTCTGATCTGGTAAACTATATTTCACCAATAATCTACATTAAAAATTAATCAGAAATGATTACATACAAATCAATCCAAGCTACTGTAACTTCCTTAAGCTATTACTGGCCTTTACATCTTCCTGAAATATGTTAGTTCCATCCAAAAGAGGCAAATTCCTAATAACTGATAGCATTAAGATAGTGGCATAATTATACAAATTAGGTTGATCCATAAACTATCTTGATCTCGTCCAAGTTCTTGTTGGGCACTAACAAATTATGGTCCACTATATTCACGTGCAGAACTTTGCCTAAATGGAATATAGATGATATTGTGCAAGAAAGACCTTCAGAAATCCATTGTGTAGCACATCAAAGACAATTTCTAGGTTATAGCATGAGTTGTTTCATGTCATGCGGCAAAGATCAATTATAGTTCACTTATGCCTGTGAGCACGAAAACAGTGGGAATCGGCCGATCAAAATTCCTTCAGTCATATACTCTTCTTATCCTTTCTCAGAGTATCCCTTCTCATTATTATGTATATGAAGCAATTTTGCTTAAACCCAAAATATTGTTTACCACATCCTTCCTAGCACTGGTCTGTTTCAGAAGAGTTTTTTCACCAAATCTCTAATAACTATCGCTCTAGATACATTCATATCTTGGTTCTAATTTCTAGAAGTACTTTTGCATTATCTTTGTGCTTATCTTTGTGTTAGGCAACCACTTTTGGATTTTCAGTAAGCTGTTAGGCGATAGGATGCTCTTCACTTGGACATTTTGACAAACATATCATCTTTCCTGCATTTCTTCATTTGTTCATCAGATTTTCACATCGTTGTACAGGCAGTATTTGCTGCCCATGCCCAATTTCCCTTGAGAGAGATGGGGCATGAGCTGCCTTCCTAGACTTCTGCAATCAATGTGGTGTGGGTATATCTACATAACTGTTAAGGAAGGCAATTCTAGGACTTTGACTCAGCGACACTGAAGAAACAATGAAATAGTTCTGAATCAGATGGTGAGAGACTTGGAAGCGAGCTCCACATTGCTGCCTTTATGCATCTGCTGCCCTTTTCCTTCTAAGTGGTAGAGATCATAATTTGGGAAGTGCTGTTGAAGGAGGATTAGCGAGTAGTGTCAGTTTGTGCTTATGGTGGAGCTTGATGGGATGCAGATCAAATAGGCTGCTATGTCCTAGATGATGTCAATCTTAGAGTTTTGTTGGACTTGTATTATCAAGATAAGAGCAGTATCCATCACACTTCTGACTCATAGATGGCTGACATTCTTTCAGCAGTCAGGAGGACAGTTGCTTGTTGCAGAATTCTCAGCCTCTGAGCTGCTCTTGTAACTGCAGAATTTATCTGGCTGGTCAAGTTCAGTTTCTTGTCAGTGGTAACCCTCAGGGTATTGAAAGTTGTAGATTTCGATATGGCAATGATACTGACTGTCAACGGGAGGCTTTAAATTATCTCATGATGGGGATTATCATTACATGCCATTTTTGCAGCATGCATGTTACTTTTTACTTTTCAGACCAAATCTGAATGTTGTCCATGCTTTGCTGCAAACAGATATAGACAAACTTTTTCACTGAGGAGTCCTAAGTGGCATTGAACATTGTCTGCTGATTTCTGCCCTATGATGGAAGGAAGATAAAGGACCTAAAGAAAGCTAGACCTAGGGAACCACATGGAAGAACACTTACAGGAATGACTTAGGATGGGGTTCCAACAGCCTTCTATCAGCACTACCACCAGGTTTGACACCAACTGGTGCAGAGATTTCTCTCAAACCCCTATTTGGGATATGTATTTTGGGTTAATTTTATTATGGAGTACTAAGAAAACCCTAAAATTGGCAACGAGCCACATGAAGTGTTAGCTGCTAGTGAAATATGATTATTGTAAATGTGACATGACTACCTTCTACCAATACTGCATTTTGTTGCTGTGTTATCCACATATCCAAATGCCAGCAGAACCTGGATGACTTAGAGATTCCTGTAGCTGAACAACAGAAAATTTAAAGCCAATCTTTCTTCCTACTTCCACCAATCTGTATGGTCACTTCCTCAACTTGACACCCATAGTGATCATTTTATGCCACGACGAGACATTTTTACTTCAAATATAACTCAATGCCAACACTGCCATATCTCCACCAAAAGCTTGTTTCATCCCATAGCCCTGCTATCCATTTCTGATATCCTTGTCTTTGCTTTCATCACTTTGAACTTTTATTTCTAAAATACTTTGACTGCTGGCTTTCTACTCCCATCTTTCATAAATTTCTGTTAGTTCAAAACTCAATGAGCCAAGACAATTCTGGCACAAAATCACATACCTATCATTCGATTCCGCACATTTTGAGTGAGAATCTATGGTGTAGGGAGCCAAAGCCATTCTTGCTTTGAATTAAGTCCAGTACTGTACTTCTGAGAAATCTTTCCTAGCCAATGCTTTTTATTCTTACAAATGCAGAGTGCTTGGCCCAGAGTAGTCCGTTCTACCATTTTTCAGCATTTAAATCCCTGACCTTAGAGCTGTCATTTGCTTATTCTGCTAATGGACTTTATCCAGATCATCAAAAGCTTCTGTAACACCTATTCTTTCAAATATGCTTCAATATGTTATATATAATTGCTTATTTACTCTTCAGTTCCAATCTCTTCCTCAAATCCCCAACACTGCTACCCCTCAAATGTGAGCTACTGTTGGCCATAACCAACATCTCCACACGAATGGATATTTTCATCGACATGAATAAGATCAGGAGGAGTGGACCAGGATGTCCCGGAGAGAGCAGTCCCTGCGGAATACTGACAAGGGAGGGGAGGGGAATATGTGTCTGGTGGTGCCATGCTGCTGGAGGTGGTGGAAATGGAGGCTTATGCTCCTTTGGATGTGGATGCTGTGGGGTGGAAACTGAGACCCTATCAGTGTTGTGGGAGGTAGAGAAGATGTGAGGGCTGAAGTGTGGGAGGTGGGTCAGACATGCTGAGGTCCCTGTCAATCATGGTAGCAGGGAATCCTCAGTTTAAGGAAAAAGGTGGACATTTCAGAGGCCGCCTTGTGGAAGCTGGCGTCATCAGAACTGTTGTGATGGAGAAACTGGGAGAATGGAATGGAGTTGTTAGAGGAAGCAGGTTGTGAGGATGTTTAGTAAGTTAACAGTGGTACCCTCCTCCTTCACTCCTACCGCCTCCCCACACCTCCACAGCACTGGCCCCTGCAATCGCAGGAGGTGTAACACCCACCCGTTTACCTCTTCCCTTCTTACCTTCCGAGGCCCCAGACACACCTTCCAACTGCAGCAGCAATTTACCTGCACTTCACATAATCTAGTCTACTTCATTCACAGCCCACGATATAGTCTCCTCTCTATGGGGGAGACAAAACACAGACTGGGGGACCGTTTTGTGGAACACTTGTGTTCAGTTGGCAAAAATGATCCTGAGTTTCTGGTTACCTGCCACTTCAACATACCACTATGTTCCCTGGCCAACATTTCTGCTTTGGGATTGCTGCAGTACTCCAACGAAGCTCAGAGCAAGCTGGAAGAACAACATCTCATATCTGTTTGGGGACCCTGTAGCTTTCAGGCCTCAATGTTGAGTTAATCATCTTAGGTCCTTAGCACATTCCCCCAATATCCACACATCAGGCCTTGTCATCACATAAGCTGCTACCACAATGAAGCCATTGTCAGCTATTGATTGTCCCAGGCTGAACTTTACCCATTCCGTTGTTTGCCTAATTGCAGTTGTCTTTCTCTAGGCTCCAACTTCACCTATCATTTACTCCTCTTCTTTCACCAAATCCCATCTTCAGCATATACACCAATCTTTACCCATAGCCACCAATTAGTTCTGAAAAAGGGTCAGTGGACCTGAAACATTAACTCTGTTTTCTCTCCACTGATGCTGCCATACCTGCTAAGTTTCTCCAGCAATTTCTGTTTTTGTTTCAGAGTTCCAGCATCTGCAGTTCTTTGTTTTTTTCAGTAATAAAGCATATGGGTCTACTGTGGATTACCTCATGGAGGCAAATCTGCATACTAAATAAAATATAGCAAACAGAAGGAATAGAGGGGAAGTAAAACTATCAAGTCTATTCCATATCATGTAAATCAAAACTGAAGTTCACAAAACACGCTTGTTTTATTCCCGATGAGGAAAATTAAAAACTAGTCCAAGGATTACCTGGAATGCATTGCAAGCAAGTGTACGCTGCAGTTAGGAAAATTTACCTAATTTTAGCTTGAAATTAAACTTTGGTGACAGAATATAAATCAAGGAAGGCTTATTTTCTTTTTAATTAGTAGCTAGAAGTTTACTTTTCACTGCTGACTTCAAATTGGCCTTGTATGTAAAATCTTGAGACTGATCCAAGTTCTATCAGATATTCTACTGACTAATGTCCTGTATGAACTTGTGAGGTATTTGTTTTTTTCGTATATGAGCTATTGAGGAGGGGGTGGGTTGATTAGTTAGTAAGAATGCTCTTGGCAGATTGAATAGCTGTCTATTCACCTCACAAAGGTTCTCAGATCTTTCATACAGATGTGCTGTGGGTTGTTAATTGCAAAAGAATCAAATCGACACAACTGTGATAAACAACATTACAACACCATCAAGAAACCTGAGCAATGTCTGACATCTAACAACTTGAACATGAGCTGCTTGCATTGATTCAGCTGGAATCTGCAACATCACAAGACCTTTGTATAACAGTTTGTGAATTATCTGTGCATCATAACCTTTATCTAGACTTTATGATTCCAGCTAGATTGGATTTCAGTTCACACCCCTCAAACTGGTAGGTATTCCGATATGAGTTTGTAAACCCTACACCAAGATTTATACAGACCTAAAGAAAAACCTGGATCAAAGCGATTCAATATTATTTTAGGCGTAGTCGTGATTCTGGGTTTTAGTGGGTGGGGCTGTGCTTTGTAATCACTGAGCTGGTAATCCCTAAAATATTATATTCATCAGTGATTAAAGTCCAACAAGAGCCTGGAACATGTGATTTTCTTTGTTGCTAATCTTAATTTAGACCATCTATCTAGTTACCTCCATTGTTTCCCTCCCCAGGCCCCATTTATCCTATTAACTCTAGCTCTAGACTTGAAACAGTGTGTTTCTCTTGATTCATTCTGCTCATTTTCCCCATGTGATTCACATGCACCCTCTCCCATTTAACTGCTCGCTTGACATCCAGCCTTGGATGAGCGACAATATCCTCCAGTTATGTTCTTTGGCTTCTGCCACACACTCTGTAACTTTGCCACTGATTCCAAGTCCTTCACTGGCCACAGTCCAGGGCTGAAGTATACAGCCTTGGCATCTTGCACAATCCTGACTTAAGGTTTCAATGCTATATCACTATATCTCAAAGACTGCTAAACTCCAACTCCACAACATGCCTGACTGTACCCCTACATCAGCTTTTTGGCCGCTGAAATCTTCATCTTTGCTTTTACCAACCCCAGACCAGACTATTTCAATGCTTTCCTGGATGCCTCCTATGACAGGAGAGATTTGTAATTATTGTTTTGATCTAATATTTTGTATATTAAACCCCTCCTGACTTCTCTACTCCTGCACTCTCTTTAAAATTGTATAATTCCTATCACCTGTCCTTATTCTTCCTTCCAAAACATTTCTCAATTGTTTTAATTACTTTTGTTAATTTAGCCCAATGGCGTTGGAATTTGTAAGCCATGATTTCATGCTTATGACTTTATTTTCTTGTTTTCATTCAATTGTAATTTTTACAGCTAGTCTTGATGGATCATCATCATTTAAATTGTTTATTCTTTAAGGAGGCATACGTGTTAATCCCACTGGGGTACTGTTCGTTCTGATTCCACAATTTCCACTAACCCATCTGAAAATGGCTCTATTTTATTATTTTCTCTGCCAACTCTTGAATAGGAATAAGCAGATCAATTATGTGATGTGGCAGATGACTCTGTACCACTGAATACAGTGTGCAATTTTTGCTTTGATTAGCTTTGTTTAACTGATTGAATATTAGGGAGACTCTGTTTTTGGCTCTTTCAACAAAATCTTTTTCCCAAACAGTATTTCCAGTCAGTCCTAGGAATCTGTTCACTGAATTTCAAGGTGAGTTATCAAGGGCAAGAGCTGTGGTGGGCAAGTTAGTAAAGGCAATTGTGGGGATTACAGGCAGCAATGCTGGAAGGTAGAGGGACAATATTGTGATTGGCAAGGGGCAAATCATGGAGTCATAGAGTCGGAAACAGAGCCTTCAGTCCAACCAGTCCATGCCGAACACAATCCCAAACTAAACTAGTCTCATCTGCCGGCTCCTGGTCCATATCCCTCCAAAAGATATCCAAACATCTTTCAAACGTTGTAATTGTACCCGCAACCACCACTTCCTCAGGAAGTTCATTCCACACGTGAACTACCCTCTGTGTAAATAATTTGCCTCATGTCTTTTTTGTAAAGCTCTCTCCTCTCACCTGAAAAATATGCCCACTAATCCATCCTAGGGAAAAGACAGCTACCCTTAACTCTATCTATATCTCTCATTATTTTATAAACTTCTATCAGATCATCTGTCAACCTCCTACACTCTGGTGAAAAAAGTCCCAGCCTAGAACATGGTTACTGCTGAGGGAATTAGTGATTGTTGATGGTACTCACCACCCTGGCTTTGACAACGATTGCCATGTTAAGCCGTAGGCCAGTAGCTCTGGAGCTAATGTTGGGAGATCACGATTTAAATGAAAGAATTGGGTGAAAATACGTAGAAACTTAAAACTGATGGGGTCAACAGGAAGGGGAAGGAAGTCAGAAACATGATGGTACAGGAGGTGGGTTTGGGGCCTTTGAGCTGGCGACTCACTCCATGAAGTGCAACCCGTGTTGCATCTTCAACTGAAATCACAACTGCACAAAGGAAATAGAGAAATGGCTGCATTCCACAACTGGAGTAGGTAGAGTAAGTACTTTTATTAATGCCTGAGGGCAGTAACCACCCTTGTGCAAAGTCCTTCAAGTAACGATTGTACTAATCAGGCAATTGCATGTCACAGGTTAAAGATATCTGCAATCATAGAATTCTGCATATGAAGCACATGCAGTTAACAACTGTGTTGAGTGTAAATCCTGGCCACCAGCAATCCTGAACATTACAGATTGACTACAGTCATCTCTGAGAATAAGTAATAATCACAGGCAACATTTAAAGTGTCACTTGAGGGCCACAATTCACAAAGGCAATCCAAGCTATCAGACTGCACATGGACTCAAGAGTTAACTTCCTCTTACTGTGAATTGTAAGTATTTGACAACATACTCTTGTATGCAATGCTGCCTTTATTGGTTGATTGGCGGCAGATGGTGTTCAAGGTTTCAGTAATCTTACTGCACTTAGAATCTCCTTTCGTACTAATGCAGCATGGTAGAGCTGCATACAGCTGAATAGGATCCACTATGTCACATATCCATGTAGAAGCATCCATGGTTCTCCTTCATAGAGTCCTCCATTTCCCACTGTTTCAAGGATGATGATAAAGTTGTCATTTCAGGGTGATGTGAATGCAGACTACTTACATTACTAAGAACCTGTTCTATTTCTGATATTCCCCACACAGATTCAATGATCCATCCACAGCAGGGGTTATCATTACTGTGGTCGCAGCACAACAAAGGTACAGACAATCTGAAGGACAAGAAATGCACCAGTGAGTCCAGGACCAAGGACTGCCAAAGGGACTCCACATGCAAACGTTGCAGCTGAAGGTTCCCCCCACCCTGCCGTCCTTAATGCCACTTCCTCCAAATGACAGAGACAGATTACTAGGACTGAGAATCTCCCAGGACAACCTGCTGGAGCAGAACGTGCAAACTGAAGGGGTGGGTGGCTATCCTGTCCTCATGGCCAAAGTGATAGCCACCCTCCATTTTTATGCGACTTGGCCACTTGCAAAGATTCCAACTGGCAATACTGTGTGGTGTCTTTCAAACCACAAATGAATCATAGCTGTTATCAATGTAAACTGAAAACAACAAATATTGGAGATCACAGCGGGTCAGTCAGCATCCATGGAGAGAAAGCAAGCTAATGTTTCGAGTCTAGATGACTCTTCAACAGAGCTAAGGGGAAGGGGCAGCATTTATTGATGTAACTTGTGTCAGATTACATCACTTCAACTTGTTTCTCTATGACGAGGTCAGCACTACGGCCCAGGCATTAAGCTTTCTGAACAGAGATAGCTTTCATTAGGTGCTATAGTCTGTACACACATTGAGTTGAGTACATCATATAACATGGTAGAATTTATCAACAGAAAAGGCTCCATTCAGTAAGTGCACAAGTCATTTCTGATCCATCTTAAAGGGTTGCAGCAAATAATTACATATGAAATAGGAGCAGGAGTACGCCATCTGGCTCATCAAGCCTGCTTGCCATTCAATAAGATCATGGTTGATCCTTTTGCGGACTCAGCTTCACTTACCCACTCACTCTCCATAACCCTTAATTCCTTTATTGTTCAAAAATCTATCTTTGCCTTCAATGAGGTAGCCTCAACTGCTTCAGGGAATTCCACAGATTCACGAGCCTTTGGGTGAAGAAGTTCCTCCTCAACTCAGTCCTAAATCTGCTTCCCCTTATTTTGAGGCTATGACCCTAGTTCTAGTTTCATCTGCCAGTGGAAACAACCTCCCTGCTTCTATTTTATCTATTCCCTTCGTAATTTTACGTTTCGATAAGATTCCCCCCCTCATTCTTCTAAATTCGAGTGAGTATAGTCCCAGTCTACTCAATCTCTCCTCATAAGCTAACCCTCTCAATTCAGGAATCAACCTAGTGAACCTCCTCTGCACTTCTTCCAGTGCCAGTACATCCTTTCTCGAATACGGAGACCAAAACAGTCCTCCAGGTGTGGTCTCACCACTGCCTTCTACACCTGTAGCATAATCTCCCTGATTTTAAACTCCATCCCTCTAGCAATGAAGAGCAATATTCCATTCGCCTTCTTAATTACCTGCTGCACCCGCAAACCAACTTTTCTGTGATTCATGCACAAGGACACCCAAGTCCCTCTGCATAGCAGCATGCTGCAATTTTTCATCATTTAAATAATAGTCCATTTTGCTGTTATTCCTAGTAAAATGGATGACTTCGCATTTACCAACATTGTTCTCTGGTGGTTAGAGTCATACCTGACACATAGGAAGATGGTTGTGGTTGTGGGAGGTCAATCATCTCAGCTCCAGGACATCTCTGCAAGAGTTCCTCAGGGTAGTGTCCCCCGCCCAACCATCTTCAGCTGCTTCATCAATGACCTTCCCTCCATCATAAGGTCAGAAGTGGGGATGTTTGCCAATGATTGCACAATGTTCAGAACCATTCGCAACTCCTCAAATACTGAAGCAATCGGTGTTCAAATGCAACAAGATCTGGACAATATCCAGGCATTGGCTGACAAGTGGCAAGTAACATTTGTGCCACACAAATGCCAGGTTATGACCATCACAATAAGAGACTATCTAACCACCGCCCCTTGGGCATTCAATGGTGTTACCATGGGTACCACCCAATTGGATGACAATTGGATGATATGAAAATGTATTGGCAGTTTTCTCCACCATATTAATACCTGGATGATGATCCATCCCCATGTTATTCTGTAAATCATTAGGACTGAAGTTTGGAAGAAGTTAAAGATCCTATTATTTATATTACAATAGTGATTACACTTCAAAAGTACAAAGCAGCTGCAGCGTCCTCAAGTTGTGAAAGGAGTTATAAAAATGCAAGTTATTTACACATTGTGCTCTTTAGCTATTCATGTATAACAGCCACAAATGCCCTGAGCATTTCCCTGTGTAGATGTTAAGTTTAAAAAAAAAACCCGAAGAACAGTGGATGCTGGAAATCAGAAGCAAATACAAAAATCACTGGAAAAACTCAGCAGATCTGGCTGAGTGTAGAGAAAAAGCAGAATTAATATTTTGGGTCCATACTTTGCTTCTTTCTCAATACAAGGACTACCTTTACTTTCTCTAGTTTTCAGGGGCTACTTCAGTCTTTGTGGAGCTCTGAAAAATATCAAAGCATCATTCATTTCCTGCTTTACTTATAAATGACTTTAACATGTATCCAGTGTGGCCCCAGAAGCTTTGTGGATAGTTTATACTTCCAGTTTCTGCATAACTTATTCTTTGACAATTTCTGAACATGCTATTGCTGCACCCATGAGTATCCAGTTTAGAGTCTAAGGCCAATTGAAAATGTGGCTCTTGTGTCATTGTCAATTTTTTTATATATGTATTTCTTATCCACTGGTTCGTCTTATTTGAATTTTATGCACCTGCAAGTTTGGAAACACTGATTTACTTGAAATTATAATTTAGTAAATGACTTCACAGAATTTTATTCAGAGAAAAACAGACATCAGCTAAAGAAGGACATAAAAAGGAGAGTGACCAAAACCTTGGTCAAAGAGTTGGATTTAAGCAATGTCTTAAAAGAGAGGCAACTATAGTGGTGAAGAAATTTAGGATGGGAATTCCAGATCTTAAAGCTCAGGTAATTGAAGACATGGTGGGATAATGTCAGAGAGAATACACAAGAGGAAAGAGCCAGAGGTGTAAAACAATGAAGGGAGTTAAATATAATGAAGAGAATTTTAAATTGGAGTCATTGAAGGACCAGGAACTAATACGGTCAACAAAGGTCGAGGGTAGCGGTACTGCTGACAGGAGTTAGACAGGGTGCTCTGGCCAAGTTGAGGTTTTACTGAAGATGGTGAATGGCAGGCAACAAATCCATCCAAGCAGAGAAGCAGCTGATATTATAGATGTGGCAGTAGACAGTTATTGTGAATAAGTGTTTAAAGACCTATTTTTTAGTACTGCTTTTTCATTTGTAGATAAATCCCAAGATCGGATAATATTGGAAACCTACACATGCAGATTAATGAGAAATGTGAATTTCAGTTCTATATGTAGCTGCCAGAGTTCTGTGATGTGCACTTAATATGGTGTATGAAGTCAAAATCCCGAGTGCTCATTTTTTAAAATGCTGACACGATTCCCAGGAGGATACTCAATAGGATGGTACAACCACTGGGTCAGTAGTAGAGTTCCCACCTCTAAGTTAGATAACACATGAATAGATCACAGTATGTATAGACAGAATGGTCTGGTTGGGCAGAAGTAGATTGTTGAATTTGTACTGAAACTGTAATCAAAATATAAAAGTCAGCACACATGGATTTCTGTGCTCCCTAGTCACATTTAATAATTGGTTGCAATCCATGCTTAGTACTTGAACTGAATAAATAGTGATTGAAAATTTTGTTGACTTTGAGCCCTCCAGTGCCATTGTACAATGGTCAACATTGCTGGGGAGCCATATTGGCGTTAATTCAGCAAATTTTATTTCACCACCTGTTTTAACTGAGGGAGGTGAGCTGTGATACCTAGCTGTTCAATATTTTTGGTATCTCTGCAAAGTAGCACAAAGTAGCAGTGAATTATGCATGGGTCAGGTTATAGCATAACTCAAAACATAATTTTCTAAAGTTTCTGCACTTTAGTAATAGCCTACACTGTAGATACACCATTACAATGGCTCAGGCTTTGAGTAAATTCAAGCCTCATAAAGTGGATGGACTCCTGTAATAATTCTTACTCTGTCAAGCAGCATTCTTGATGGTAAAGAAGAAAATTACTACATTGGGGACCATAGTAATCAATAGCATGGCATGTTTCATAGGGTAAAAAAAACTTTTTAAAATGTATACTTGCTTGGGCTTTTAAAATTCAAATTATAGCACTCATTCCATAGTAATAATATTCTCCAGAAATGTTGTGCAGCGCTGTTAAGATACAGAATCTGGCATGTTTTTATAATTTGCGTTTCAATCTTACTGCCCACACTGACTCAAAGATTGAATTTGCTGAGCATTTCCAGCAGAATATTGCTGGTGGCAGAGAGCTGACAGAAAGATTAGCCTCCTGAATGTTTCCTCACCTCCTGCTGTGTTTCTTTTATATTCTTTCAAAATTATTTATTGAAGTATTGTTATCCAATCTTGTTTCTTCGTTTTTGAAATGCTTCATTTCGCTATATAACAGCATTACATTCACTGAATTTTCCTCTGCGTATTTTGTACAGTTCTGTTAATTTTCCTGAAGAGATTTTGTTTCACTTTTTTTTCATGGGTAGTGGGCCCTGCGTTACCTATCTTTAATAGGTAGAACTTAAGGATGGCAGATTTTCTTCCCACTGGAATTTTACAGCAATTAATGATCATTTCAATTTCAGTTTTTCTTTCAATCAATTGAATTTAAGTTTCACAAGAAAACATTGTGGGATTTGAACCAATGTCCCCAAAACATTAGTCTATGCCTTTGGATTACTAGTCCAGTGACATTATTATTGTGCCACCATCACTCCCACCCTTGAGGGGCTAAGTGTACACATCCAAAACCTTGCACCGCAATCATTTTTTTTAACAAAGTCAATTTAAATTATTGCCTTGTTATTAAGCTTCAGGTTACCATTTACATTTAGTGGGTTGCTGTTCATAAATTCAATGTTGACAAGACAGAACAGCCTTGAATTTATTTCCAATTTCATCTTTTCCACTGGTGTCCTCAATTAGTCTTTGTGTTCACACGATTTACCTCAAGAGTGGATATTGCTGTCTTTAGTTTTACTGTTGGCCAATGAAATAGATTTTTGCCAGACTGGCAGTCTAGGACAATCCATACCGTTTTCATTTCCGCATCACCTATTTTTACAGGGTTCATGTTGTACGTGAAAGATTGTTATTGCATCTAATCTCGTGTTTTTGTCCCTGGTGTATTCCAAGTAAGTTAAGACAGCAGATCTATTCTTCAGTATTTAGAAGATATGAATACAACAATATATAGATTTGAGTTGACAGTTTGTATGCTATCTACAACCATGATGTATATACCTGTGGGAAACAGGAAGGAATAAATGGTGTTACATATATTTGTAATATATTTGCTCAGACTGTTTTAAGAATGCATACTGTTGCTCCTCTTTAGCAGATGAAATATATGGAGAATGAAAGTTAAATATTAAAATCAATATACAATATTCGTTCCTGAAGAAAATCAAATAACTTACCTGAGATGGTGTCTCAAAAAGATGAAAAATTCAGTATATAGTCATGTGCCAAAATCTAGTCCTGTTCCACAAGGATTCTAATTATTTTAACAAGTGTGATCTTGAAACATATAATAATTATTGTATATGTGACTCATACGCCAGTGACCTTATTTATCTGCCTAATTTGACTGTGATTAATGTGGTCATACAAACAAGTTCTGACTGTGTAATACACATGGGAGCTTCCATTAATCTCCATATAAAATATCTCCAGATTTCTCAATGATGTCAGCATTAAAGTGTCCTTAGAGCCCAAAGTTGATCACGCAATTGTTCTTCAACTACAATTCTTGCATAAAAAATTTCAAAAACATCCAGCGAAAGAATCCAGGCTCCAGATCAGAAAAGAAAAAACAAGCATCTGCAGGAAATTATCTATTAATTAACTGATCATCACTTTATAAATTTAGAAAGCAAATGGAAATTTATACTTGTTAGTTCGTTTTAGTCTGACTGTTTTACTTTAATACAAACAGAACTTTCAGTCCATTGATCTGCTCTGGCAAACAACATGATTTATGTCAGTAACATAAAATACTTCAAGCATATATATCATTACATTGTCAAATCTCTAATATTCATTTCAAATGATTTCCATTGTCTTGCACACTTATTAGAACATAAAAAATGACAATTTTATTCTGTACTCTGATATATTGTCCACACCAGGTGCATTAAAGAACTAAAGTGCAAATCTCACCAGCAAAGCCCACCCTTAAAATCAAGCAGTTATGAAGAACTAAGAATAATTCTGAGATCTTTGCATTTTTGATATTCTTTCAATTGATCTATGAATGCATATTTTTGTTTTAATTGGCGCACATTGCTGACATCCACAAGGTTAACTGCCATAAAAGCTGTTCAGCCTGACAATGGGAAAGACTGAGTTAGCATAGCAAGTCGATACAAAAGCATTCGGATTAGTAAATGAATTTGCATTGAAGAGAATTTAGCTCTTTAATATTTCAATCTCAACTACTCTTTCAAGTTCACCCTATCTCTTTTATCCTTTTAGCTAATGTTATCATTAATATGGTCTGAAGGAATCTCTGAAATCAAATGGAACTAAGGAAGAGGTGATGGGCACATTAAAGGATAACTAGGTATGAATTAGGTGTATAAATATGGGGAGTTAGTAACCAATAGTGAAAGTTTCACAGAGCATGGTTAATTGAAGTAAAGCTCCCAATAAAAGTTTGGACCTGGTCTTGGTCTATAAGCAATGGTATTTTATTATATAATACTCTCAGAAGGTTATTATTAACTTACAAATTCTTTATCCCCTCAAATTCTCCAGTATAATCTTATTATCACCTATATGGTTTTGGCCTGGCTATTTGCATTGGGAATTCTGTTTGCTTTGTGAAGTAGTTCCAGAATTTTGCATTTTCCATATTTTGGTGAGTTGTTTGGCATTGCCTCAATGTATTTGACTGGATTTGGATCTGGACTCTTTGAAACAAATTGCCAGTAAATGGCTTCCCACAAAAAAATGCTGATGACAGGCCAAACTTTTTCCAGATCATTCTATTTGAGGTGTGGTTGACAGCTGATTCTATGACTATTTTTTTCCATTAATAAAAGGATTCCCTATTGCTCAAACACCATTTTACTCCTATATATAGAATCATAGAAATTATAGTTCAGAAAGAGACAATTTAAGCTATCAGACTAATGTTAGTGCTGGCTCTAGAGCTAGAGTTATCTGTTTTGAAACTTGTTCCCTTGCCCTTACTATTGTCCTCTGTTTCTAAATATTATTTTATTTTGTGACAAATTCTAGTCTATTTAAGACATCTTGACATTTGTGACATAAGTCACTCCAATAAGGTTTCTGAATATGTAAGTTGACATTACCTTTTATCTACTTATACAACTTTACACCTTGGGTTATGCTCTTAGAAGTAATATTGGTATCGTCAGTGACAGGAAATGTATAACTGTGTCTTTCACGTTTACAGTCTTACAGCATCATGAAAGGTCCTTTGGCCCATCACACCCATGCTGGTCATCAAGCAAGTATCTATTATAGTCTCATTTTCCAGCACTTGGCCCCGTAGCCTTGTATGTTATGGTGCTTCAAGTGATCATCTAAATACGCTTAAATGTTGCGCTGGTTCATGTCTCTATCACCCTTTCACCCTCAGGGTGAGAAAAAACTTTTCTTTAATTGCCCTCTAAACATCCCACCTTGTACCTTAAAATCTACATCTCCAAGTTATTGATCCTCCGACTAAGGGGAAAAGTTTCTTCCTATCTATGCCCCTCAATCAGTTCCCCCCTCGGACTCTGTGCTCCAGGGAAAACAACCCCAGTCTAGCCAGTCTCTCTACATATCTGAATCGCTCCAGTCCAGACAACATTCAGGTGAATCTCCTCAGTACCCTCTCCAGTGCAATCCTTCTATTTATGAAATGTAGTGTGGACTTTCCCTCTCAAGCAGTTAATGCAGGTGTACCTCTATTTTGTACCTTAGCTGATCTCAACCCGATTTTTGACATTTTGGAGTGAATTTGGACTTGTGTTCAATTTACATTCAAAAATACTTCACAAGTGTCTCCCAAACACACAAAAGGTTGTTATGCATTGAATTCAATACAAAGAAATAATGCTGAAGATCTAAAGAAAGTGATACAGAAAGTCACAGATCCTTTTATATACTGCTTAATTTGTTTCCTCTATTGACTTCAACGCAGTTGTATCACAAAACTTAGGAATAATGGTTTTAAGGTACTGCAATTATTCTCTTTCACTGAAGTTAAAATAAGCAAGTGGAACATTCATTATGGACATTCTGCTGTTATATTTTAATTTTTTTATTCATCACCATTAGGTGGTACTCCTGGCAAGAACAACATTTATTGAGCAACTGTGATTTTCTTTGCCAACTTGGTAGAGTTGCCTTTTTGAACCATGCAACCCACATGGTGAAGGCATGCCCACCGTATTGTTTGGGACCAAGTTCCAAGATTTTGACAAAGGAACAGCCACGTCAGGATGGTGGATGTCTTGGAGAAGAATGTGCAGGTAATGTGTTCCCATTTGTCTGTTCCCTCACCTTTGTCGATCTAAATGGCAGTGTTCATAAGTTTAGAAGGTGCTATCAAAGACGTCTTGTTGAGTTGCTGCAGTGAATCTTAGAGATGGCACACAGCTGCCAGCATATGCTGGCTACAGAGGGAGTGTACGAGGTAGTGGCTGAGGGGTCAGTCAAGTGGGGCTTCTTTATCCTGTATGGTATCAGAGATTTTTGATTATTATTAGGTTGTACTTTTTCAGGGAAGTGGACAGTGTTCCATCACACTCCTGCCTCGTCCCTTATGGATATTGGACTGCCTTTGGGGAGACAGGAATTGAGTTGCTTACGGCAGAATTCCCAGCAACTGAACTGGTCTCATAGCCACAGTATTAATGGTCTGAATTTTATGGCAAGGCTCAAGTTTCTACTGACAGGACTGATGCGGGAGTTGCTTCTGCTTGGGAGAGATTCATGCTAGTGAGTGCAATTTAGTCGCAACAACCATTCAGTCTGAAATGACCAATTAACTGCTGGGAGTTCTGGAAGAATCTAACCAGTTCCCCTTGATATTGAACAGTATTACCATCACACAGAGTCTCCATCAACATTCCAAGCATTAGCATTGACCAGATATACAATCTAAATACTGTGGCTATAAGATTAGTTCAGAGACTGGGAAGTCTGTGGGGTGTAACTCATGTTTGATTCTCCAGTGCCTCACCATCATCTACAGGACAGAAGTTAGGAATGTGATGAGATACTTTTTAATTGACTGGTTGAGCGCAGATCCACAAAACTCAAGAAGTTGACGCCATCTAAGTCAAAGCAGTCCACTTGATCAGCACCCCATCTAACACCTTCAATATTCACTGTCTCCAACATTGGCAGTAAGGTGTACTTTCTACAATATGTACCGAAGCATCTCACCAAGGCTCCTTTGACAGCACCTTCCAGAACCATAACCACTACCACCTAGAAGGACAAGCACAGCAGTTGCATGGGAACACCGCCACCCACTTCTCCTCCAAACTGCAGACCATCCTGACTTGGAACTACATCACTGTTTTTTCACTGATACTAGGTCAAAAGCTTGGAACTTCCTAACAGCACTGTGGGCAGGTCTAGACCAGGCAAACAGCAACAATACAAGACATGAGCAATACCTGCTGGCTTTGATGGTGATGCTCACACCCATGAAAGAATTTTTAAAAAGCCTTTAAGCCCCTTGAACCTGTTTTTATATTCATTGAGATCAATAATGATATGTGATATAAGTCCATATACATGCCTTTGCTCAATATTCCCCACCTTCTCCTGTACTAATAAAAAGCTAGCAACCTCAGTTTTAAAATTAATGACCAATTCGGCATCAGTTGACATTTGATGAGAGACTTCCAAACTTCTCCTACCTTTACATTAAGGAATATTTCCAAATTTCACTTTGGAAAGATCTGGCCTTAAGGTGTTAACTATGCTCCCTATGCTGCGAAAGTATTTCATTGGTTGTAAAACACTTTGGAATATCTGGTGTATGTGGAAAGTGCCATACAAATGTATGTGTTTTTTGCTGAAGGCCGTGATATCTTTCCAAGAGTGTGGTGCCCAGAGTCGGACCGAATAGGCCGCAAATGCTACGAATGCCAGTTCTAGCTGGCACAAAGTGCATGCGTGCCTGAAGTGGCACTCAATGTAATTATGAAGTGATGGAAAGCAATTGAGCCAGTATCTGAAATCTGCCGGAAGTTGGAAATTCGGTGGAAGTGTCATACAGGAGGAGTCAAGGCGGGTGCTGAAGAGTGGCTTCCTCAACAGTCTTTCCTTGGCCGCTGCCCTTTTGTTGTGCGCACCTTACAAAGGCCTCCCCACCTGAGGAAGAGGCTGTTCTGGAGCTGAGAGGCTGCAGACAGGGGCTAGTATTACTACTGCTGTGGTTCCCCTGTTCCTTCCGCTCTCCCTCATCCAATTTCCAACATCCAAGCACGGGCCTCCTGGTTCTGGGTTGGATCCCTGCCTGAGCAGGGTAGAGGCCCTAGAGAGCTGGGCAATGAGGAGACACTGCCGAGGATGGGAAACTCCTGTTAGTGAGCCCCAACTTCCACCTCAGCCACAGCTTCCTCCTCAACCCCAGCCAATGCCAAGGGCAGCAACATTAGCAGCTCATATGCAATCATGTTGGCCTCAGTGGGAGCCATCCTTGGATGAACTGCTCCTGAAATCACTGCGCAAGGAACAAATGGTTGTTCGATGCACATGTGCAGATGCATCCTGGCATGCGGATCTCGGCTGTGCATGCACGGTAACTTCTGCAGCCTGTTGATGTCATGGCTCATGCCTGCACATGCACATGAGCCATTTTACATTTTGGATGGTCACTCCAGACACAAAAACCCAGTTGGAGTCTGACTCGTTTTATGAAGATTTCATGTAATTCCTTTGCAGTTTTCTCCAACGCTATTTATAAAACCAAGAATTCCATATGCTTTAACAGCCTTTTCAAATTGTCTTGCCACCTTCTAAGACTTTTGCACCTAATTATATGGAAAGAGAGTATTTTGCATTTTCAAGTAATTGTGCCAGTGCAATTAAACACTGATGTACACACAGTTCAACACACTTTCAGCACTCTTTTTGGCAAAGAGTCCTCCTTCAGTTTTTTGGCGTTTCATTTTCCATTTCTCTCTTGTGTTTCTGCATTTCAAAAATACCTTTTTATCTATTTGCTTCTCTCTCTCTCCTGCCTCTGACCTTTTCATGATCTGCAATCGAGTAAACAGTCATTTGTGAATCAGAAAATTTCAAAGCAACTCATCTTGTAAGGTAGGTTTTCTTTCAGGTCCTAACAGTCTATTCATAAAAACAATTTCCCCTCTATTTTTCATGATTCAGGCCAAGGACCTACTGTAGTCAAGAGTATGAATGACCAACTTCCAGGCCTCCATCATTGTAGCACTGTGCGGTGGCTCAGTGGTTAGCACTGTTGCTTCACAGCACCAGGGACCTGGGTTCAATTCCAGCCTCAGGCAACTGTCTGTGTGGAGTTTGCACATTCTCCCTGTGTCTGTGTGGGTTTGCTCTGGTTTCCTCCCACAGTCCAAAGATGTGCAGGCTAGGTGGATTGGCCATGCTAAATTGCCTATTGTGTTCTGGGATGTGTAGAGTAGGTGGGTTATAGGGGTACGGGTCTTGGGTGGGATGCTCCTAGGGTCGGTGTGGACTTGTTGGGCCAAAGGGCCTGTTTCCAAACTGTAGGGATTCTATGAAAGTGATGAGCTGCTCTGAAACTGAGTGGTTCTCTCAAATGATTCTCCTCCCTTATAACTCTGGCTGAACTCTTTCCACCAGTGGCATGCACAGGATTGGAAATTAGTTACAGAGAGGCTGTGGGTTCAAACCATCTTCCAGTACATTGCCTCATAATCACCATCTGACATTTCTTACTGATCCACTGCGCTGTTTATACTTGTATAGAACTCTCCACTGTATTAAAGTGTACAATATTGTTTGGAAAACACAGGGAACATTGAGAAAATCATGAGAAGTGACACTGGCTGACTTCCCCACTTGAACTGTGTATTCCACTGGAGACTCATGGATCATCAAGTGCTCTGAATTTCCCAATTGGCAAGAGAGAACATGAAGCATCAAAAAAATCTTCCAAACCAGTACAAAACAAAGCAAGAGGATAAAAACCGAGGAAAAATAAAATCAGTCTACTGACAGTGGAAACACAAATTAAATGGAGTTTGTACTCTAATTATGAATCTTTTGTTTCTGCAACAGAGGGAAAACTTATAAATAATTATGCATGTCTACTGAATATTTTACAAGAAAGTGCAAGTACAATATCATCAATGTTTGTACCCCAAGGAACAATTAAAAACAAGTTACTAAGCTGCTGTCTTACCTTTACATTGGTTTTGTTCATTAAGGGTAAATCCATATGGACATCGACGCTGTGGGAAGTGAGGGTAAATTGCATACTGTTGAGTGGGAACAGGACCATGATCAGGAACAACAGGAGGAGCCGTCGTCACATTGTTCAGGAAAACAACAGCTGTTTTAGGCAGGCATAAGTATCCTCCATAATGATTTATACATTTCATTTCTCCCTTGCAAGCATCTGGGATGGTCTCACATTCATCAATATCTGATAACCAACAAAAGGTTTACTTAACACGGAGAAGTGTACAGAGGAGTCACAAATGGGTCAGATTTTGTTGGCATGTCTTGTTCAACAGATTTCTTTCATCATGATCAGGTTTTAGTTGTATTTTCCCCTACAAATTTGCTTAAAATGTGAGCTGATGACAGCATAGCAAAGGCAACAAGTCATCTCGGGCCCTGAGAGTGTAACAGCACTAACAGCATTTCTCCTTAGCCAAAGGGATTAAAAATTAAGATAGAAACAGAGGAAGGACTTAGAAAGAAGTTTGCTGCTACATCAAATCAGGTACAGAAAGAGAAAAAGAACTACAGCAATATGAAAAATTTACTACAGGGAAGGAGGCCATTCAGCCAACAGGGTCTGTTCTGTCTGAAAAAGAGGTATCCAGCCTTAGTCCCACTTTCCCAGTCTTGATCTGTATCCCAGAAGGGCACATAGTTTCAAATGCACATCCAAGATTGTTTTATGTATTTGCTTTCAAGCAGAGAGTTCCAGGCCATCCTAGCAACTAGGTGAATTTTTTTCTCAACTCCCCTCTAATCCTTCTGCCAATTATTTGAAGTCTATGCCTCTTGGTTATTGGCCTCTCTGCTACGGAACTAGCTCCTAGGTCGCTCATAAGTTCAACTCAATCTTCCCTTAGCCTCCTTTGCTCAGAAGAGAACAAACTCAAACTATCCAATCTCACCTCATAGATAAGATTCTCCAGTTCTTGCAACATCCATGCTGACCAGAGCTATACACAATACTCTGGCAGTAACATTAATAGTGTCTTCCAGCATAGCCTCCCTGTTCATATACTCTATGTTATAAGCAAAAAATTGAAAGTACACTGTGCGGCTTTTCAACTATTTTATCCAGTTTAACTTGTCCAGTTACCATCAGCAATCTGTGGACCAACTTTCTAAGATCCTTCTGTTACTCTACACTTGCTCAGTTTATCATTTGGGATGTTGATCGGCACTGGTTCAGTACTGTGGCTGTGGCCAAAACCCATTTAGGATAACAACGTGGGAAAGATGGGTATAGATTTGGGAGGACTTGGGATGAATTGTATACAATGTGCTCAAGGACTTTGGGAGGAAAGGAAGGTTGGAAATGGGGCAGTAGTTTGCAAGGACAGTGGGATCCTGTGTTGGTTTGGTTTTGTGGAGAGCATTTGACAAATAAATTTGAAAAGAGTGACAACACTTGAAGAGAGAGAGAGAGACAGAGACAGAAACAGAAATGGAGACAGAAAGAGACACAGAGAGAGAGAGAGAAGTGTTAACGGGAGCATCTAACATGGGATCCAGGAGGGCATGTAAGGTGAATATCAGTTCAATGGGAAGAGGTACATCTTATGCTCAAGATAAACTCAAAGGAGGAGGACAGAGGACACAATCCAAAGAAAGATGCAAGTTCAGGTAGCAAACAACTGACTGCATTTTGGCAAGAAATTTGTCAAGTTAGCTTGTGGGAGGGAGGGACATGGCCAAGATTGGATGGTCTTAATCTTAGCAGCAAAGGGGGCCATGAATTTCTCAGATATATTTTTCAAGCTGAGGGTGAGGTAAGGGGAGGAGGGTTTAAGAAGGCAGCTTGCAGTCATGAAAAGAAACGGGAGGTGGAATCTTTACCTTCCAGGATGGTCCTGGAACACTGAACTAGTTTTGCACATGCAGCAAGACCAGGTAGCGTTTGAGTGTCCAGCCTGGTCAGACGGTGGATGACTTGTCCACGTGCCTGCCATATCCCTTCAAGTCTGTCCCTTTTGACTTGAGGGAGCAGAGATGAGGTCTATATTGGAGGAACAGTCAAAGTGAGAGAGAGAGGAATAGTTTTATTGGGAGACAAGTAGAAGCGAGACTGCAGTTCCATTAACCACACTCTCAAACTGTCCTGCCACCTTCAATAAGTTATGTACATATGTATCCAGGTCCTTATGCTCCTGCACCTCCTTTAGAACTTACCCTTTGTTCATATTATCTCTCTGCCTTCTTCCTAGCAATATGAAACACTTCACATTTTTGCATTAAATTTCATCTGCCACTTTTTCACCTTCCACTAACCTATGTGCTTTGGAGTCCTACAATAACCTCCTCACAGCTCATTATACCTCCACATTTTGTATCATCCACAAATTTTGAAATTGTGCACAGTACACCTTTAACCACCATTCTTGGTTTCCTGTCACTTGGCCAACTTTATAACAATGTTGCCACTGTCTCTGTTATTCCACAAATTCTAACTTGGCTTACCAGTCTGCTGCACTTTTTCAAATGCCTTTTGGAAGTCCAAGTTCACCACATCAGCAGCATTCCTCTCATCTGCCCTGTTACCTCATCAAAACGCTCAAGCAAATTGGTTAAAGATGATTTGTCTTCACCAAATCAATGGTGGCTTTACTTAATTAGCCCGTATTTGCCCACATGACCATTAATTATGTGCCAAATTATCACTTCAAAAAGCTTCCCCACCACCAAGTTTAAACTGAGTAACCTGCAGTTTTTGGACCTGTATTGTAATCTTTTTTTTGAACAAGGTTGCAAACATTTGTAACACTGCAGAACTCTAGCATCATGCTGGTGCCTAGGAAAGATTAAAAAATTACGGCTTGTGCCTTTGCAATTTTCATTCTTACTTCTCTTAATATCCTTGGATGTATCTCATCCAGTCTCTGTCACCTTATCAACTTTAAGCAGAGATAGCCTACCCAACACCTCATCAATATTGAACTGTTTAGATACCACATTCTACTGGGTGCCTTCAACAAGTCATCCTTTTTCTTCAACCAAGGATTACCTCCACTATGCTTAAAAAAGCCCTCAGCCATGTCTGACCCCTTGCCCACCCTTCTGCCTCATTCCTTCCCCTCCCTCAGAACAATGATAGGGTTCCCTTTATCTTCACTTTCAACCCCACCAGCGTACACATTCAAAGGATCGTCCTCTGCCATATCCGACACCTCCAGCAGGATGCCAGTACCAAACACGTCTTCCCCTTGTCTCCACTATCAATATTCCACAGGGACTTTTCCCTCTGTGACACTCTGGTACACTCCTCTATCAGTCCTAATACTTTGTCACTCCACATGCACCTTTGAATGCAATGACAGAAGATGTAACATGTGCTCTTTCACTTCCTCTCTCCTCGGTGTTCAAGGCCCTGAACACACCTTCCAAGGGAAGAAGCATTTTACTTGTATTTCTTTTAATTTAGTGTACAGCATTTGCTGCTCACAATGCGGTCTTGTTTACATTGGTGGGACTAAGCACAGACTGATGACTGCTCTGCATCTCTGCTCTGTCCATAAAAATGACCCTAGCCTTCCAGTAACGTGACATTTCAATAAACCGTCCTGCTCTCATGCTAATATTTTCATCCTGGGCCTCCTAAGTGTTTTAATGGAGCTCAGCACAAACTGGTGGAACAACTCATTCTGTGCAGACACTTTACAGCTTCTAGGGCTCAAAAGTGAATTCAACAACCTCTGAGCAAGATTGCTGTCCTTCACGTTAGCTTTGCTTTCAAAATGATGGAGCCATTTTCTCTTTCTAATACCCATTTTACATCTCGACCGGTCCTTTATTTACTGATGGAAAGCCTGCCTTCCTATGCATCCTATCTATGCCCCTCATAATCTTGTGCATCTCTATCAAGTGCCCTCTCAAACTTTGCTGCTCCATGGAAAACACAACCCCAGCCTAGCTGATCTTTCCTCATAGCTCAGACTTTCCAGCCCAAGCAGCATCCTCTTAAATCTCCTCTGCACCTTCTCTAGTGCAATCATATCCTTCCTATAACATGATGACCAGAACTGCAAGTAGTACTCCAGTTGTGGCCTAACTAGCATTTTCTATGGTTCCGGCATAACCTATCTACCCTTATATTCTACACCTTATCTAATAAACGCAAATATCCCACCCATCTTCTTAACCATCTTATATATCTGCTGAGCTGCCTTCAGGAAACTGCACATCTGCGCACAAAGATCCCTTTGATCTTCAGTAATTTTCAGGGCTCACCATTTTTGATATAATCCCTTGCCTTATTAGCCCTTCCACAAGATCATTACCTCACGCTATTTCGGGTTGAATTCAACTTGCTATTCCTCTGCCCAGTCTGTTGATATCCTCCAGCAGGTTACAGCTAGCCTCCTCCCTATTTACCACCCTACCAAGTCTTGTGTCATCCATGAAATTCTTGAGCATATCCTCTACATTTAAGTCTAAGCCGTGAATATACACCGTGAATAGACAGCAAGGACCTCAGTCCCAAGTGCTGGGGAATCTTCACAGAAAGATCCCTCTGCTTCCTGCTTCTCAGTCAACTTGGATCCAATGTGCTACCTTATCTTGGATCCCATGGACTCTTACTTGCATGACCAATCTGGCTTGAAGGATCTTACCAACAACCTTGCTAAAGTGGGCCACACCCAATGCATTGCCTTTATCATCGCTCTTGGACACCTTCTCAAAAAATTCAGTCAATTTTTTCAAACATGATCCTGCTGTGATCTGCCTGTACCGCTCATAAACACAGCTTTTCACTGTATTTTGGTACAGGTGACAATAAAATTAATCAATCAAATCCATGCTGACTATCCCAGATTAATCTGTGGCTCTCCAAGTGCAGACACTTTCTGTACCTGAATTAATTCTTGAAACTTCCCCAGCATTGATGTTAGATTTACTGGGCTGTAATTTTCTGGTCAATCCATTCCCCCCACTTTTCTAATAATAGAGTCATAGAGATGTACGCACAGAAACAGATCATCGGTCTAACTTGTCCATGCCGACCAGATACTTTACGTTAATCTAGTCCCGTTTGCCACCATTTGGCCCATATTCCTCTAAAACCTTCCTATTCATATACCCATCCAGGTGCCTTTAAATGCTGTAATTGTATCAGCCTCCACCACTTCCTTTGGCAGCTTATTCCATACATGCACCAACCTCTGTGTGAAAAAGTTGCCCCTGAGGTCCCTTTTAAATCATTCCCCTCTCACCTTAAACCTATGCCTTCTAGTTTTGGACTCCTCTACCCTGAGGAAAAGACCATGACTATTCACCCTATCCATGTCCTTCATGATTTTATAAACTTCTATAAGATCACCCCTCAGCCTCCGATGCTCCAGGGACAATAGCCCCAGCCTATTCAAGCCTCTGCCTGTAGCTCAAAACCTCCAACCCTGGCAATACCCTTATAAATCTATTTTGAACCCTTTCAAGTTTCACAACATTTTGCCTGTAGCTGGGAGACCAGAATTGAACATAGTATTCCAAAAGTGGCCTAACCAATGTCCTGAATAACTGCAACATGACCTCTCAACTCCTATACTCAATGTACTGACCAATAAAGGCAAGCGTACTAAACACCTTCTTTACTACCTTGTATACCTGCGACTCTGCTTTCAAGGTACTATGAATCAGCACCCCAAGGTTTCCTTGTTCGGCAACACTCCCCAGGACCTTACTGTTAAGTGTGTAAGTCCTGCCCTGATTTGCCTTACCAAAATGCAGCACCTCATATTTATCTAAAATAACCTCCATGTGTCACTCCTTGGCCCATTAGCCCATCTGATCAAAGTCCCATTGTATTCTGAGGTAACCTTCGCATCCACTACATCACCAATATTGGTGTAAATCTGCAAACTTACTAACCATGCCTCTTACATTCATATCCAAATCATTTATATAAATGACAAAAAGCAGTGGACTTAGCACCAATCCTTGTGGCACACCGCTGGTCACAGGCCTCCAGTCTGAAAAGCAACCCTCTATCAGTATCTTCTGTCTCCTAACTTTGGGCCAATTTTGTATCCAAATGGCTAGCTGTCCTGATATTCTGTGTGATCTAACCTTGCTACGCAGTCTATCACGAGGAACCTTATCTCACGGTCAGGAAAATTGCTATACAAATGCAATTATTTTACTTTAAAGAAATATAGGAATGACAGTTCACTATTCCTAGTGTTGGGAAGAGTGAAGATCTCTGTCTATTTTAATCCTTTTATTCATTTTAAAAAGTGGTACTTCTAAAATCTCGTAATGCAATTCACACCTGAAAAAGGATGAGACTACACACAATTGTTTTCATTCTGGGCAAGGGAGGTTAATTGGCAGTCATGAAGTCACTAAAAGGAAATATATGTTGTTACACACCAACTTGACTTTCTGTTGCATGTTTAATGAATAATTCCTATGCAACTACAGCAACTTCATGAAAGTTGTTCAGTGGTTAGTTGCAAGATCTTGTAAATATGCTGCTATCAACAGAGTGACTTATATTGGCTAGCAATTTGTGACAATTTCAAATTCCTGAACATCTTACTTCCTATAAATTGTTGGCTAATTTATGCATTAATAATGGAATGCTTCATTCAGATTGTGTTATTATTTCAACAAAATCTGGCCCATTGTCATTTCTGCATCGCCTGTAAACAATGATTACTTTCAAACAGTATACTGAATATACTGCTCCAATGATTGCTGTATTCAGTACATTTATTAAAATGGATTATAGTTGCTAGTTCTGGAATCTAATTGATATTTTATGTATGAGAATGCTGAAACAATTCTGAAGTTGTTACTATCAAAATAAGCATATAGAACACCCTGAATTAAGTAAATATATGGAAAATTACAACAAATAAATACGAAAGTGTAGATAGGAAAAAAAACTTCCCACCAGTTTCCAAGTTCATGGTCTCACCTCTGCACTGCTGTCTTTCAGGATCCCATTGATAACCATCTGTACACTGCTGTAAGAACATAAGGACAAAGAGAGATTTCAAAGTGCAGCCCTGTGTCTGGATTAATAGGAAAATAATATTGTACAACAGTGTAGGGAAAGAATAAGTGACTGCCACCATTTAACTCAGTGTTTTCAGTGAGAAGCAACTGTTGTTATTAAGAAAGGTGCTTTTTCTTCAATTGCAAGCAACTAAATGAACACATTATAAACACACTAGAACAAAAGTATTTAGGGTTGAATACATGATGCATTTATTACTGTGAATGATGAATGATTGTAAACCAAATTATAATAGAATCTTATGTTGTTCTGAACTATCAACTTGCTCAGTTCTTAGTAGCATCTTACCGTATATGTGATGGTTTCATCGATTTCCTGTGACCTTATGGTATGGAAAATAAATGCAACCAGCAGGCACCATTGCAACATCTTGTATCTGGACAATAACGACATGCAATCTATTATTGTTAACAAAAGCAAGCTCTACCATGCTTTTCAATTCATTTATATTTATCATTCAAAAACTGAATATAAAGGATTGTTTTGCACTGCTGTATTGGAATGAGTTCAATTTTAAACTAAACACTTTGAGAAGTCTTGACAGGCAACAGTGCATTATGAGAAATGAAGTATTTATGCAATTATAGATCCTCCTACACATGTTTTCAATTAAATCTATTAATTTACATTGCATTAAGTATTTTCAGAGTCAATGACTTGATGGTAACTTCACTTAAAAGGAAATTCTCTCCATCTCTGAACATTTAAATTCCCACCTATCTTTGATATCTTATTTACTTAGCATTTTTAACCCTATATGTATAAAACTCCATTGTAACAGCTTAAGTACGTCATAAATGACAGGCTAGTAAAATAGCCTACAATGAACATGAATAAAGCAGTTTTACATGCTGAGGTACAGACTTCAACATTTATTTACCACTATTTCTAGAAGCGGCAGATACATATATAAAATGACGTTACCTTTAAAGAAAAGCAGATCTTCACAAATCTCCTGGTCAACTTGACTTTTTTTAAATCACTGGCTGGAAGAGCAGTGTTGAGTGTGTGAGCTGTCAGTAATTGTGAAGAGATTGTGAGGAGGTTCAGCGGCAGTTGTGTCGCTCCCTCTGCAGGCTCACAGGCTAATCACTATCCCCGAATTAATAGCGGAAAAGCGAATAACAAACCCTTCAAGGTCAGTGCAGAGGGGTGTCACATAGTCGCTCTGCAGCCCTACAGGCGGGACTCACTCATACGACAGCCAAGTAAAATTGCATCTGTTACATACTAGCGGTTTGTTCAGGAAAGGAGCAGCTGATCGCGAAGGAAGATACTCTTCCAGATCTGAAGATTTCATCATGCACAGTTACTATGAAACATAAACAGCAAAACAAATTGCAATGTGTGGGATTTTTCAATATTTTGATTCAAACTAGAACACATGAAAAAAAAACTCACAAGGCAGTTTACTTAGCATACAAAAATGCTCCTTATAATTCTTTACTAGAATAATACAACAATGATGCTACAGTGATAGTAAGCATGTTTTCAAGACGTTGTAAGAGAGCCGAGGTCAGTATTAGCAGTTCTGCAAACGGCCTCAGTTTGCGCTGTTCCGAGACTCCGGGAGCCAAAAACAACACGGAACACGAGCACAGCGTGTGGGCATTTACTCCGGGAAAGTTTTGCTCACGTGTATGAGGCAAGCAATGAATTTAAAAACAAAACAAACTGATAAATAAACACACGGTGACCGGACGTACAGCTAAACATACGCATCTGGACCCCTCAGATGTCCCTTACTCCGAATAGCTAGTTTAAATTCCCAATGCAATATGTCTCCGAATCTAGTTGGAGACTTGGGGGAAGCAAAAAGCCATGTCTAACTCCTGGGTAACTGTACAACTAACTGAAATAATTTTTAAAAAGTTCTGAAGGACAAGATAGTGTGTACAGCTAAAATTAGTATTCTTTCTATAAGTGCACCGAGTGTAAGGAACACATTAAATGAGCTGCAGGCACAGATTCAAATTGAAATCTACTATAATAGTAACCATTAGAGACATAGCTGCAGGATGGTTATGCCTGGCAACTAAATGCACCAAGTTATAAGGTTTATAGGAGGGATAGAGCAAACGGCAGAGGGGGTGGAGTAGCATTACTGATTAGAAACAGAATCACTTCTATGGTGAGGGAGGATGTAACGAGGGGAAAACACCCAGTGGAGACCTTATGGGAGGAACTGAGGAGCCATAATGGAACTATAACCACAATAGGTATCATATATAGACCACCTGGTAGCAGCTCAGAAATGCTAGATTGTACAAGATAACTATGTACTAAAGGCAGAGTAGTATTGATGGGGGCTTCTAATCTTAACATAGATGAGTACCTGCCAGAAAGGTTATGAATTTCTAGAGGGTGTCCAGGATAGTTTGGTGCAACAAGGGGACAAGCAAAATTGGATCTCGTAATGACCATGAGCCTGATTTAGTTAGTGACTTAGTTGTTTATTAGTATTTGGAAGGCTAAAGGGTGATTTAATTGAAGTTTTAAGCATATAACAGGGAAAGGCAGGATAGATAAACAATTTCCACTGGTTGAAGATTCTAAAACCAGGGAGCATAGAGTAAGAATTAGGGTCAGGCCATTCAGAAGAGAAGCTAGAACGCACTTCTACACATAAAGAATAGTGAAGGTTTGGAACTCTCTTCCTGAAACAGCGGTCAATACTAACTCAAGTGTAAAATTTAAATCTGAGATAGACAATTTTGTAAAATTATTAAGCAAGGGTATCAAGGGACATAGGCCCAAGACAGGCAAATGGAGTTAAGTCACAGTTCATCCATGGCCTTACGGAATGACAGGCCAGGTCCAAGGGGCTAAATGGCCTCTTTTCCTATGTTTCCCCCTCCCCAAGGTGCACACATACATGGACTCCCCATGTGACCCAACCCCTTACTCCCCCTTGGCACACGCTAGACCCTGCTGACATCCTCTGACAACATCCTAACACCCCAAAGTTTTGGAGAAGATTTGTAGCTCAGGCTGTGGATGAGGTTGCAGACTTACTCACTGAGCCAGGGTGTTTGATTGCAGACGTTTTATCACCCTGCTAGGTAACATCGTCAGTGCGCCTCTGCTGAAGCATTGGTGTTCTGTCCCACTTGTTATTTATATGCCTTGGTTTGCTGCGCTGGTTGGTATTACTTCTGGCTCTGTTTTTCAGTGGTTTGTATTTCGGGTCCAACGTGTTTGTTGATGGAGTTCCAGAATTCCGCGAAACGGAGACATGCCAGGGAATTCCTGGAGGCCTGGCATTCCAACCGGAACTCCGTCAACAAACACATTGAACTGGGCTCGATATACAAACCACTGAAAAACAGAACCGGAAGTGATGCCAGCCACCCCAGCAAACCGAGGCATATAAATAATAAGTGGGACAGAACACCAATGCTTCACTGGAGGCGCACTGATGATGTTACCTAGAAGGGTGACAAGATGTCTGCAATCAAACACACTGGCTCGGCGAGCAAGTCTACAACCTCATCCTAACACCCCACTCCAAAACTTCACCCGCCCCCAATTCTCTAACACCACCTCACACACTTACACCCACTAATGCTCCAATCCCCTGAGCTGACCATGCCAGCTTATTCTTCTGTCACCTTACCCAGCCATTCAACTCAGCTGCCACCCTGTCACCATGTCACCCTGCCATCCTACTAACCCTTCTACCCAACCCACTGTGCCCACTTACCACACTTGCACTCATTCCTCACTAATACACTAAAAATCTCTTTCAAATTCCTCATTTGTGAATGAATTTGCCAGCATACAGCAGCTAGTGTCCTAAAAAGATGGTGTGACTTGTCTTTCCTCTGACCATCTGCTCTAACGGAATACACTTGGCGTTTATGAAGAGGTCAGGTTCAGAATTCTCGGTGAGAAATGCAGAGGTCCATGGCTGGAGACAAAAGTAGGAGTTTGAGTGGCATTCTGGTAGTGTCAGAAGATTCAGCCCACCATTGCTCAACCATTCTCCTCCCTCAACTTGACCCCACAGCTCAAAGACTTCCTGACAAGTGGTTTGAGTCCTAGGGTCAACTTTCTTAATTGCATTGAGAAAAGTGCACCTTTTCAGAGCAGGGAAATGTCTCAAACAGTCAATAAAACATAGTGGGAGATGCAGGGGGAGATTTTTGATTATCTTCAGAGCTCCGTTGCAGGTGATTTATACTGTCTCACATTTGTCACAACATTCCACATCATCATTTGGTGAAACTTTATGAGTGCAAAACTTCCTGTGTAACATTCATCTCACCGGATTGGTAATCTCTGAGTGTCACTGTTCTTTTCCTGAAAGAAAGCCCTCATTATTTACAATGATCTGATGTAATCAGTGTGAAAGAACTCTTGATTTTGGAATCAAACATAAGAATAATAAACTAATCTTGAGCATTATCAAAATATGACAATATTAATAGATCATGTCAGAAGTCTCAGTGTTGGAAAAAGAGTTGTTGAAAATCAATGGTTGAACATATTATAAAGAAAAAAGAAAATATATGACAGAGAATGCATGTTGGAAATTAATGACCTTGAACATCATAGGTGATGCTAAGTCTAATAACCCACAAACTACATTGCATTCCCCGGCATTGCATTTTAGCACACAGCAATTGTTATTTACTTAAATTACATTAGTTTTGCTATAATTTCACATTAAGCTATAGACTTCCATCTAGTGGCAACAATGAGACAAATGATTTTGTTCTTGCATTACTATAGCTCATGACTGTCATGTCAAAATGGAAGCGCTAGCGATAATTCTGTCTCGTATATATTTAAAGTGTCAGAAAGATAATGAAGTAAACATTCAATGGAAAGGGAAGAAGTTAAATTTCAATAATTAAAAAAGTTGAATTTGAAAGACAAAAGGCATTTGTAGAGACCAATAGGAGAAAAAAATGTTATGACGAAGTGAGAATGATGAACTGGTTCTCTGCTATTCACCTCCTTGGTTGGTCACTGCAAAAATTTGAGCTCTTTTTACATAGGACTATGCCTCTCTCTTTAGTTAAAAATATTGTTTTCACTGTGTTTCACCGTGAGCAATAAGGAGCCAATTACAAAGTTTGCTTGAGCCAAATGAAAAAAAATCATTATCAAACTAAAGGAAAATAGAAGTGCGATGTCATGAGGTGTATATTCAGTTTTTTCTATGTTAGTTGATAAGATTTTAAAGATTAACTGTCTATATTTGTCACTATGACAAATCTTTGTGGTTAAAAGGTATGACATTTACAGTTTTAAGCAATAATATTGAACATGTGAAATATGTCAGTGTGTATCTGAATAAAGGTAACTTTTGTAATATGGTTTATAGTTTATTATGTTTTGGAAAGTTGGTTTCTAAAGTGGAAAAATGATGAATAGCTATAACACAATATCTATATTGTTTGTGTGTATGTATGTATTTAGAAGAGAGGGACATTGTTTTAGTTTCATTTTTGAGGTCAGTAAATGGTTATCTGAAAGTTTGATGATACAGCATTTTTGTTGAGGGTTTATGGTCTTATATAGAAACATAAAAACATGGAAGACAGGAGCAGGAGGAGGCCATCGGCCCTTTGAGCCTGCTCCGCCATTCTTCACGATCATGGCTGATCATCCAACTCAATAACCTAATCCTGCTTTCTCCCCATAACCTTTGATTCATTCGCCCCAAGTGCTACATCTAGTTGCCTCTTGAATACATTCAATGTTTTGGCATCAACTACTTCCTGTGGTAATGAATTCCATAGGCTCACCACTCTTTGGGTGAAGTAATGTCTCCTTATGTCTGTTCTAAATGGTCTACCCCGAATACTCATACTGTGACCCATGGTTCTGGACACACCCACTGTTGGGAACATCCTCCCTCTATCCACCCTGTCTAGTCCTGTTAGAATTTTATAAGTCTCTATGAGATCCCCCCTCATTCATCTGAACTCTAGCGAAAACAATCCCAACCTGATCAATCTCTCCTTGTACATCAGGCCCACAATCCCCGGAATTAGCCTGGTAAACCTTCGCTGGAGTGAAGCTTGAGGTGAACAGTTCAGTGCATCAAAAACAAGATTATGAAAAAGGAAACCTGCAGTTGCTTAGTGACAGATATCCCAGAAAGACAGAATTGTTCAGAAGGGCAGGCAGTGTTGCAGGTTCCGAGACAACAAGGTGCAGGGCTGGATGAACACAGCAGGACAAGCAGCATCATAGGAGCAGAGAGGCTGGCGTTTCGGGCCTAGACCCTTCATCAGAAAAGGGGGAGGAGAAGGGGGTTCTGAAATAAATAGGGAGAGAGTGGGAGGCGGATAGTTGGAGAAAAAGGATGCTGTAATTCAGCTGTTTCCAAAGAAGTCAAGTCTGGGGAAATGCTCCTCTGTGGCTCAGAACAAAAATCCAGAAGCAGAAAACTGCTGGAAGCTAGAGGTATGGAAATCTCTTTTTTTATTCCTAAGTCTGCTTTAAAGTCACTAAGTCCAGTAACCAATTACAGTTGTGCCAAACGAGCAAGAAACTTCACAGTGGAAGAAGGATGATCCTTCACTGAGGGTAGAATGCCTGTAAGCTTGTTGCTGAGAGTTAATGTGTTGACTCTTTATTTCTGATATTTGTAATAAGATTGTTTCAAATAATTCAGGTAGAGTGTAACATAGTTTATGTTTTTTTTACTTTTGTGGATAATAATTTTGATGTTCTTTTGTTAAGTTACATTGACAGCCTCTTGTGAATATGGTCAGTGACTGACCACCATGGTAAACAAGTAGCAGGGATAAAACTATGCGCTATCAAGCCAAGTCTTACTCTGGTATTTGACTTGTCCAGTATTACCAACAGCTGGCATTATAACATTAGATATTATTCAAAATGGTTGAATAGATGGATTCATAAAAGAATAAAAGGAAAAATACAAAATCAAATGTAGACATGTTATACTGACAAAGGAGGCAGCATTGTTAATCCAATGGATCCAATGCCAAGTGAGAATTGAGAATCCATTCTGAGCCTAATAAA
This sequence comes from Rhincodon typus, assembly GCF_021869965.1. Taxonomy (NCBI): domain Eukaryota; kingdom Metazoa; phylum Chordata; class Chondrichthyes; order Orectolobiformes; family Rhincodontidae; genus Rhincodon; species Rhincodon typus. The sequence goes on along the minus strand of NC_063340.1, from coordinate 42,088,549 downwards.
GATCCAAAGATGTTAATGCTTTAAGGGGAAAGACCATTTCCCAAATATTCCCACATAATTTTGAAGTTATTGTGGAATTACTTAATAAAAGAAGGATGGTAAGCACTCTGGACCAGAGGGTGTATACTAGTGTGAAAATTAATGACTATCCTCATGGCGGAATTACAAAACATTTTTGGTTTTGCTTGAGGGAATGCAAAAATATTTGATAAATGTATATTTTTGCAGATATCAAGATTGACAAGTAGTGTTTGGGCAAATGCTATTTGCTTTTAGAAACATAGCAAATTGGTGCAGGAGTAGGCGATTTGGCCCTTCGAGCCTGCACCACCATTCAATATGATCATGGCTGATGTTTCTCCACTGAAAACAGCTCACTTTGGCACTCGAATTGCCTCAAGTAGTGTTGGTGCTGCAATCATGGTACACCCAAAGTTCACAATGAACAGCTGAATTCACATTAGTTACCCCTCATCATGAAAATATGGAGCAAAGGCAAATATTTTCAATTTAGCTGTTGTTGTAAAGCTATGATGGTGTAGGATTTCCTTTCTCAGTCTGTTGTGATTCCTAATGTGAACTGTTGTCTTTTATAGCATGAATAGCCGTTCATTGAATGATTTATTGCAATAATATATTGAAGCCTAAAGTTAATCTACTCTTAACACCCCTTAGATCCCTAAAACTTTCCTTCTAGACCCTATTTCATAGTGCTAGAGTCAAATATAGTTGCAAACCCTCATATGCAACTGTAGAAAATAGTTAACTGTAAATGAAAACATACTTCTAAATGTTGGGAAAATAAGCTACGTGTCATGCCAAAATTCAGCCCTTCCTAGGAGAAGAATCCTGTTTGGATCCTGTATTCCTTGGTGAAGCTGATCTACAGTACACATATCTCTAAAATTGCCATTATACCATGAGATTAAAGAAAGCCTTATGAGAGTACTAAAATATATCAAGCTTAAAATATATCAAGAAAGCAAGACCATAGAACGCAAAGAACAAATCTTGAAATGTAATTTAAAATAGATATCAAGTGAGATGTTCTTGAGAGAGTAAAAATATTTATCATACAGGAAATAATCCAGGTGAAAACATTGTCTTTATTCAAACACAAGTCGATGCCTCAATGAAGATGTAATATATTACCAGAATGACCTTTGGTAGAAGTTTTTTTTATCATTCTGCAGTTTTCTTATTTTGGTGGTGTCACAGAAATATATGAGCAGAAATTACTAAGACATCGAAAATACACTAACACCTGTCTCAAATTAGCAATTGCTGGAAATTGATGCAAGTACCATTGCCAATTGGAAAATTTCCTTTCAGGTTATTCAGAATACAGTTCATGTTGAGAGGTATGTGCTTTAGAGGTATGAGCTTTGGAACCAGAGACGTTCGATATAGTGCCACACAACAGACTTGTGAGGAAAGTAATATGTCATGGAATAAAAGGGATAGTGGCAATGTGGGTATAAAATTGGCTGAGTGATGTTGAACAGAGAGTGATTGTTAATGTGTTTTTTTTTGGCTAAAGGAAGGTCGATAGTGGAGTTCCCCAAAAGGTTGATTTTGGGACCCTTGCTTTACCTGCTGTATATAAATGATTTGTGTCTTGGTGTGAAGGGGACAATTTCAAAGTTTGTGGAACACAGGAAACTTGGAAGAATTGTAAACTGCAAGGAAGACTTTGTAGATCTTCAAAAAGACATTGAAATGTTGGTGGAGTGGGCAGCTAAATGGCAGATGAAGTTTGATGCAGGGAAATGTGAGATGATGCACCTTGGTACAAAGAAGATGGAGAAATGGTGTAAAATAAAGGCTACCATTTCAAAGGTTGTGCAGTAGCAGAGAGACCTGGTGTATATGTACATAAGTTATTGAAGGTGGCAGGACATGTGAAGAGACTTTTAAAAAAATACAGTCTCGAGGTCTCATTGATTCAGGCATTGAATAAGAGGGCAAGGAGGTTATGCTGAATCTATATAGGACAATGGTTAGGCCTCAGCTGGTGCATTGCGTACAGGTCTGGGCACCACACCATAGGAAGAATGTGAATGCATTGGAGAGAGTGCAGGAGAGACTTACGAGAGTGGCTCCAGGGATGAGAAATGTCAGTAATGAAGAAAGATTGGAGAAGGCAGCACTGTTTTCCTTGGAGAGGAGAAGACTGAGGAAAGATTTGATGGAAGCTTTCAAAATCATGAGTAGACAGGGAGAAACTGCTTCCACTGATGAAAGAATTGAGAATAGAGGGCATGATTTTAAAGTGTTTTGGAAATGTAGCAAATGGAAGATTGTCCTCATAGTACTCAGATATACCATTGTGACACCAACAGCTTCTCCAGTGTTAAAATGTAGAGTACAAGATCCTCTAGCTGTTGGTACTTTCTGCACAGTTCGTTGTCCAGGACGCAAACTACACTTGATGATGTGCTTTGCGGTGCCTCTGTTTATTAGACTATTAACTAATGTAACAGAAGTAAACTTTAATAAAACATTCAACAGAAACTGCAGCTAATTAATCAACTCCTTTATTCTGCAGATGTGTTTTTTAAAATTTCTCTCCCTAACACTCAAGCTCCCTTACTTCGAAGTTCTAGGCTTGCATTTGGAATATATTTTAAATGTTAACCTATTTTCTTAATCTAGAGTAAGTCATAGGCATGTTAACCAAAATATTTTATCTAACTTTTATTATCCATATATCTGACTTTCATTTAATGAAACATTTGAAAACCTTTAATGCTACAATCTGTGCTTAGCAAATTTAATAGGTGGAAACCTTTTTCTTCTCTCTGAGTTATTACATATTTCTTTGTTGCTCATTTATTTAGCTTCACTTATCTCCAGGTGTACAGTTTGATTTGGAAAAAATGAAGAAAGCAATACAGGCCTAGTTCGATTTAGGGTTTTCTAGTAATTCAAGTTGCATGGAGCAACATTTTCAAATAGCTCCAGTGTTCGCATTTTGCTGCAAATGAGCTGCAACAATTGGCAAAGCATTTCGTACTGAAAAGAACTTGATGGATGAGAGAAGAAAAAGTTGGCATCACTACAGGAAACTGGAAGGCTGGTGACCAAAGTGTTTGGTAAAGTTGCCAATATCAATGCGCAGATGACCAAAATGGTCTCCTGTTTAGCATGAGATTTTGAGTAGTTCCCACTGAGTGAGCTAAAACAAATATTCACCGGTGGTAGATGCATAGCATGCATGACAATGGAATCTTTCTCTCATTTAAACAGTTTATGCTAAGTAAGCACCATAAGTTTGTAACTCTCACAGTTCCGGTGTAAAAATTGACAAGAGCAGAAACACTTATTGATCCTTATCATAGATTATTGTTAGGTGCTGAGGTCAGTGCTTCCTTTTTTGCATTTTAAAGATGCCTTGTAGGGAAATAGGTGCTAACCATGCTTAGGGTCAGAGCGGTCTTATTTCTGAGTTACATTGTTCTGGGTTCAAGACATAAGCTCACAAGTTGAGGGCAGTCCAGTGGAGTATTGAGAAAGTGTTGTTGGAAGTGTCATCTTTCAAGTTATCTATCCTCAAAGGTGCTGCAAGGGATCCTATGGTGCTACTTCAAAGAAAAGCAGTACAGTTATCTCCTGGCCAATATATACCCTTCAATCAACATCACACAAATGTACTATCTGGTCATGATCTCATTGCTTTCTCTGCGAGATTGTACAAACTGACTGCTGCAATTCTTACTTTAAGAGTACTTACCATTCAACAGTGTGTCATGGTTGTAAAGTACTGTGATAACTGGTGAAAAGTATGATAAAAATGCAAATCCATTTTATTCCTCCATGTCGCAGAAGAACACTTTGGTCCTTTCCTGTCCTGATAGCCCCATCCCACATCCTAAAGCACTTTCCTTACCTGGGACTGTTTCTGTACACTGGAGGGGTCTCCTACCAATTGAATTGATCTCCCAATAGCTGTATTGCTGAAATGTTTCAATTAAAGGGAGAAAGAAATTCCTTTAGTTATAGCTCCATAAATATTCTCCATTATAATATAAACATCATCATTACACTCCATTGCAGATGTTGTGGGCATATCGAAACAATGGGAGATGAGCATTAACATTGTTTCACAGGAGCCAACCAGACACCTTGATATGAACTACTGGAGCCTGGATGGCAACTGAGGATTTCCTCATGTTTTTCCCATAGAAACCAAGGCAAATCTGTTCAAGAACAAAACAGTCATCTGCTGTATGCAGTAATGGGGCTTTTACCACTTTGGAAAGAACCCATATTAATAGAGTAAATTGCCTTTGTCACCTTTACGTGACAGTTTAAATGCTGCCTTGCTGGTGATGATGGATTACATTTATTTTGTCAGGATGTCAAAGTCCTTCACAGCCAATCATATTAAATAGGCAAATGTAGTAGCCACAATAGAACAAGGTGCCACAAAAAACAAGTAATGGCATCGTCGGCCAGCTCACTGGGTTTTGTGACGATGGTCAAAAGGAAAATGTTGACCCAGACATCAGAAGAAATGTTCTGCTCCTTAATTAATGGTCAGGGATCTAATATGTTTTCCAAATAGAGGTATGGGATCTCCATTTATCATCTCATCCAAGCAACAGCATTTCCCATATGGAAGTACTACTTTGGCATTGCAGTAAATATTCAGTCCATGTTATATGAAGGGGTAGGACTAAGACTAGGGAAAGGCTCAGTGGCAAAGATTCAACCATTGAAACAAGCCAACACTTAACACCATGTACTCCTTTGAAGAATAGCTTTCTTAAATAGATCTTTAAGTGATACCTTGATAGGTCTGTATAATTGCTACTGGACAGAGTTGAGAGTGTGTTGTCCTCTTAGATGCCTTATTTGTAAATCTTGTTGGATTGAATTTTATCTGCCACTTTTCTGAGTACACAACCAAAGTCTTGATGTCATCTTGCAGTAAACAGCCATTCTCTTCACTAACAAGTACCCAGTCAATCTTTTTGTAATCTGCAAATTTCCCTATCATACCTTCTATATTTAAATCTAAATCATTGATACATACCACAAACAGCAAGGGACCCAACGTTAAACCCTGTGGAACTCAAACTACTTTCCAGTGACAAAAACATCTGTCTATCATCACCCTTTGCTTCCTGTCACTGATTCAGTTTGGGATCTAACTTGTCACATTCCCAATATCCCAAGAGCTTTAGTTAATTTTCTGACCAGTCTGCATGTGAGACCTTGTCAAGTGCCTTACTAAAACCCATGATGACAACATCTAATACATTACCTTCATCAATCCTCCCAGTTACCTTCTCAAAAAATTCAAATAGGTTAGTGAGACATGACTTCCACTTATCAAGACTATGCTGACTATTCCTGATGAATCTGCCTTTCTGTGGCACAGTGGCTCAGTGGTTAGCACTGCTGCTTCACAGCACCAGGGACCCAGGTTTGATTTCTCCCTCGGTTGACTATCTGTGCAGAGTTTGCACATTCTTCCTGTGTCTGCATGCGTTTCCTCTGGGTGCTCTGGTTTCCTCTCACATTCAAAGATGTGCAGGTTAGGTGGATTGACTATGCTAAATTGGCCCATTGTGTTCGGGGATGTATAAGGATTGTATGGTTCTAAGTAACAGTTTCCCAGTATTGATTCTAGTAACTTGATGACCACTGAAGTCAACTGATTGGCCTACAATTATTTGACCTATCACACCTTTTTAACTAATGGTGCAGCATTTGTAGAACTCCAGTCCTCTGGTACCTTGCTTGAGTCTAGTTAGGATTGGAAAATCATCCTCAGTCCATCAGCTATATCCTCCCTGGCATCCTGTAACAGCCTAGGATACACATTCAAAGAGGTCAATCTCTCTGGTTCTTTGCATCTACACTTATTTTGCCACCTGTGAATTCAATTCAAAAGTGAAGGATTTTAAGTGCATTTAATATACTGCTTATGCTGTGTGAATATTTTCTCTAGGTTGGCTGCCTACCTGTTTGCAGTCATCACTACTGATATGCTTTGATCTGGCGCAGTAAGGAAAGGGGAAATTCCCACCACATTGATTATGTGAATTTTGAATGCAGTTTGCTTTATAGTCGATGGTGAAGACAAAAATTAGGCTAAAATGAAGACTGTAACCCATATTGGGGAGCTCATAACAATAAATCTGTTAAGTTAAATAGAATAATGACCCAAGGAGTAGACAGGAATTAGCAAATAAGCTCCCCCCATATTAGCCATAGAATAATGGCCTAAATCTTATGATATTTTCATTATTATAAACCTGCATTTCATTAGATGTGTTTTCTCTTGCTCGATGCAAAGGGGTTACTCCTTTAAGCAAATCCTTGTCCTAGAGAACTGAAGCATGATTTTCATGAACTGAAGGGAGATCAGAGGAGGACTTATTACACTTAATTGTAAGGTCCTGGGGAGTGTTGCTGAACAATGAGACCTTGGAGTACAGGTTCATAGTTCCTTGAAAGTGGGGTCACATGTAGATACGATAGTGACAAAAGCGTTTGGTAGGCTTGCCTTTATTGATCAGTACATTGAGTATAGCAGCTGGGAGGTCATGTTGCGGCTGTACAGGACATTGGTTCGGCCACTTCTGGTGTATTGCATGCAATTCTGGTCTCCCTTCTATAGGAAGGATGTTGTGAAACTAGGAAGGGTTCAGAAAAGATTTACGACAATGTTGCCAGGGTTGGAGGGTTTGAGCTATAGGGAGAAGCTGAATAGGCTGGGAGTATTTTCCCTGGAGCATTGGAGGCTGAGGGGTGACCTTTATAGAGGCTTATAAAATCATGAGGGGCATGGATAGGATGAATAGCTAAGGTCTTTTCCCTGGGGTGGGGCAGTCCAAAACTAGAGCGCATGGGTTTAAGGTGAGAGAGGAAAGATATAGAAGGAACCTAAGGGGCAACTTTTTCATGCAGAGGGTGGTGAATGAATGGAATGAGCTGCCAAAGGAAATGATGGAGGCCGGTACTCTTACAACATTTAAAAGGCATCTGGTTCTGTACATGAATAGGAAGGGTTTAGAGGGATATGAGCGAAATGCTGACAAATGGGTCTAGATTTATGTAGGATATCTGGTCGGCATGGATGAGTTGGACCAAAGGGTCTGTTTCTCTGCTGTATATCTCTGTGACTCTATGCTGGTGTGCATAAGCAAATCTTTATTCTGTCAATTAGTTCATAGAGATCACTTTGATCTTGGAACTCCCAAACAACTGGACTAAAAGCCCAGCTGCTGGACATTGTCAACTTTGTCAAATCAAGTTTAGTAAGAAATTGAAATGATCAGAATCAGCAAACACAGCACATCTCGCATAATTAGAAAATTATGCTTGCAGAGTCTATTCAGATACAATACTATTTGGAAATACCATTTGCTTTCCATTATGTTACATCTGTATTAGAAAGATTATGCATTAATTGGCTAATCCTTCACTTCACCAGGCCACTCAGCCCGACGACTGATGTGAGCTGAATAAAAGTACACCATTCAGGAGGTTGTATATGCCAAGTGTTTGATCCCAGCTGATGTTAACTGTGGATTTGTCAAATCCTAGAGTAAAACTTGGGGGCTTGATAGATCCTAACTTTGTTACGTATCTACGTAGAAGTCAATAACTGAACACAATCACAAGAGTCTGCAAATATATGCAGAAATATTCACCCAGTAAATTTCCAGGGCAGAAGACAGAAACAGGGAAAATCCTTTTGAGTGCTAACAGTTTTGGGTTCTTTTGTCTCAACTTGACTGTGTATACTTGAAGGTAGAGGAGATAGTAGGAACTGCAGATGCTGGAAAATCTGAGATAACAAGGTGTAGAGCTGGATGAACACAGCAGGCCAAGCAGCATCATAGGAGCAGGAAGGCTGACGTTTCGGGCCTAG
>NC_063340.1:42067537-42080261 GCF_021869965.1 Rhincodon typus | reverse complement strand
AGACCCTTCATCAGGTCTAGGCCCGAAACGTCAGCCTTCCTGCTCCTATGATGCTGCTTGGCCTGCTGTGTTCATCCAGCTCTACACCTTGTTATCTCTATACTTGAAGGTAATTCATTCCCCGAGGGTATTGTGAGTCAATGTGCAGCATGTGGACTGCAGCAGTTCAAGAAGGCAGCACACCGCCACTTTCTCAAGGACAACTAGGGATGGGCAATAAATGCTGGCCCAGCCAGCGACGCCCACATCCCACAAGTAAATAAAAAAAACATCAGCAGCAGCCAAGTTGAAACACATTTGCATTTCTATTTTTACCTCATTGAATATTCTGTACCTTCTTTGTGATGTTCCTTGCCTTGGCAACACAGGAAGTGACATATCATAGGGGTTTCACATTGACAGTAGCTGGATTGCTTGCCAGGCCCTCTCACCATTGCTTCCTCACTCACTACACTTTGCTATAACCCTGGTGCAGTCTCTTGCCACCCTTGAGACTCTACCTCCTTGAAGCATTGCCACTATTAACATAGTCAAAGCTGAATTTTAGTTTGAGAGCCCTACATCCTGAGAGGATTCCTGCACTATTTACCTCTTCCTACCCTTTCCACTGGCGGCCCACTTGCTATTCTCATGAGGAAACTTGATCGAGGAGACATTCAAATTCCTGTATAACCTGCAGTTACTTCCATTGCCAATTAACTTGAGAATGCTTGGCATGAATTTTAGCAGTTGGAAGCACTTCTTGCACATTTCTGGGAAACTTGAACCCTCCTAAAGTACCCATTTGAAGCTAGATTTTTTTCTTTACTATTCAGTTGCAGGCTATGAACAACGTTTATTGACTGTCGCTAACTGCCCTTGAGAAGCTGGAGTTAATTTACCACCTTGAACTGTTGCAATCTACCAGCTGTATGTACACCTGCAGTGCTGTTAGGACATGAGTACCAGGATTTTGACCCAGTGATGATGAAGGAATGGTGAGTTATTGCCGAGTCAAGATGGTGCATGCGACTCTGAGGGGGACTTACAGTGGTAATGTTACCAAGCATCTGCTACACTGTCTTTCTAGGCTATAGAGATCACAGGTTTGGAAGGTACTTTTAAAGGAACTTCAGTGAGTTATTGCAATGCATCTTGTAGATGGTAGACAGTGCTCCCCCTGTGTATGAGTGGTAAAGGCAGTGAATGTTGAAGGTGATGGATTGAGTGTCAATCAAGCAAGCAGCATTGTCTTGTATAGAATTGTGCTTTTTGAGTGTTGTTGGAGCTGCAGTCATTCAGACAAGTGGAAAATATTTCATCACACTCCTGACTCATGCCTTATAGATGGTGGTCAGTCATTGGACAGTCTGGAAGTGAGTTCCCATTGGATTCCCAGCCTCTGACTTACTGTTGTAGCCACAGTATATAAATGGCTTGTCTAGTTGAGTTTTTGGTCAATGGTAACCCCCAGGATATTGATAGTCTTCGATTTAGTATTGGTGATATCATTGAATGTCAAAGGGTAATAATTAGATTCTCTCTCGTTAGAGATGATCATTACTTGGCACTTGTGTGGTGCAAATTGCAGGCTATGGGATGCAGATGCTCCTTCATTTTAGTTACGAATTGAAAAAAAAACTCCTTAGCTGTATTGTGATTACTTATGGAATAGCTGTTAACAAGGTCTAAAGTAAATTTTTACTTTTCTGGTCACTCCTTAAAAAAATCAAAGATGAATTATTTACTTAAACTTAGTAGGAACTACAGAGACATTAAATACAAAGAAACTAGATATGAGGTAGCTAGATACTTTGTATAATTATCTCAGAATCCTCAGGTTCTGCAGTTCCACTCCTTTTGAGTTAGCTTTAAGGAACCATTTCTGTCCTCACTGCCATCAGCAATTTCTCGGTTACCACACTATTTATGACCTATTCTGATCACAATTTAACAGCTCCATCTCCAAACTTTCTGTCAAAATTCAGATTTTCTAATTGTCTAATTGATCATTATATACACAGAAAAATAAAATGATTCACAAGTCATAATGCAAGTGATACATTTATTTCAGTCTAGAACATCTGCTAATTTCATTTAGGTTAAGTGCTATGTTCTGTTTTGGAATGCAGCAATTGCTGGCAATAATTAACTTGATAATGTTACTGAAGGAACCACTTGTGGTCATCAAGCAATTATTCCCAATTGCACTTTGTGGAAAGCAAAATGGAAGTAAAACACATTAGCACACATCGATAAATTATTCTTTGTTACGGTAGTTTGGAAGCCAGAGACATTTTTACAGATAGCAGTGAAGTAATTTTGCATTTTGCTTGACATCCACAGCTGCCACAACAATGCACTAACTTTACTTTTCATTATATGTAATGCTGACCCAGAAAATGCATGATGAAAGAATATAGAATTGCATTTATATCCCAAAAGCATTGACTGGAATTGCAAATTAGCTTTAATTTGCAGAGATGTAATATAAATTGTATTCCATTACTTCACGTATTGTGTTTATATCACAAATTGGTAGGTATTTTTACAGTTCATACTCTGTTCAGTGCTTTATGATAATGACATCAGGAATCAAGGTGCTTAACTAAAGCCCATTCCCTTTTAATTAATCCAAAGGGAACAGATATATGGAGATGATATACAGATCAACCATGAACTAATTGAATGGCGGAAAAGACTGGAGGCTCTCAATGACCGAGTTCTCTCTCTTTCGCCAAGGGATTTGCTACTGCCATGCATTGCACACTGTGCTTTTACCTTTACCCCTTAGGTTTGGTTGCGATCCAGACTGAGTAGGATGATAGTCTCCTATACACAACCACAGAACTGTAGCCATGCACCCACTCAGAATTTTCGTGCATGCCTCCGAAGTAATCACCCATGCTTGACCATGGAAAAAAAAGTTAAAGGATCTGCACCCTTTAAATTCTTACATGTATGGATCACAGGGAACAAGAGGTAATTAGCAGGAATAATGGCCTGTGGTATTCAAAAGTAGTGGTTATAAATACAAAACAACTATCAATAGTCTATTAATTGCCTTATTAAGGTTAAGGATACACAGATGAAGGACGTTAACTGATTAATTGCCTTGAGCACATATGAAGAGAGATTTTTCAGAAACTGATTGTTGGTTAGAGAGAAGGCAGAAAGTTGTAATGTTGGATTCTGTAAATAAATCTAGAAATAAGTAAAGAAATTGACGTCTGGTTTCCTATTTCACCATCTGTATTCAGCATGAATTAATACAGCTACTAGTAAATTCAATCGGAAATTCAGGAGAAACCTCCTTATCCAGAAAGTGGTTAGAATATGGAACTGTCTGCCACAAGGAGTAATTGAGCTGAATAGCGTAGAAGCATTTAAGGGAAACTAAACAATCGAAGACTATGTTGACAGGGTTTATGAAAAATGTTGACAGGAGGCTCACATGGAGCGTAAAAACTAGAATAGACCGGTTGGGTTAAATTGCATATTTATGTGCTGTATGTTCCATATATAAAAAAAACAAAAATTAGATGTAAATTTTAATTCTAATATTAAGAAATTCCTCAGAGTTGTATCCATTCTGACGGGAATATTTTGCAGAAGTGCAATAGGGACCTGATTTATGATTTAACCAGGCTTTCCGCTTCACTTCTCATAGGAGCATTGGGAACAGTTCTGAAGAATTTATCAACCCAGCAATGAAGTAAATAGACACGTGGTAGTCATTCCTTCAGCAAAAACACATTTGACTTCAAAGGAGCCAAAATTTAAAATTTAAGTGATGATATTTGTGAGAAAAATACCATTTCTGAGGGCAGCCATCAGAAATGAACCAAATTTCATCTCCCAATATTCCATGGAACTTTGGAACTAGATTTAAAAATAATCCTTCAAATGCAACATAGACATAATGAAGTGACTTCATGAACACACATGTCAAGGGATGGAGAGGCAAACAGACCACACAATGATATGTGTCTGGCCAAGGTTTAAGTGATTATGCCAACCACTGAATTTCATGACCAAATTGTAGAACTGTATATAGTATTTACAAGCTAACCAGCTGTGAGTTCTAGTTTGTCTGGCCGTGCACCCATGTTCCTCGGCATATTCCTTCCCAAAAACTGTTTCATTAAAGTGAAACTCAGTCACCTATTGTTGAAGCTAATAATCCAGAATCTTCTCCATCAAAACATCTTGACATGTTAATGGACTATTTAAGAATCCAAGATATGGGATTGTTGAAAGGTATAGAATCAAAAGCAGAAGGGGTTTATGGCAACTGTTGTCATGAGTGCAGTCTATATACTGTAAGAAACTTGTGGTTAGTGACATGGCAGTGACCTGCAAGGTAATCACAAGCAGGATTCACCATACACACACACACACCTTGAAGGATTGGTTGAGTGATTGCAGTTTATAAGTTAAAGCAGCAATATTTGTACATATTTATTTAACTGGAATGAAGCAGTGTACTGATGTTTGCAAGTCGTTGGTGCTACAATAAACTGTTAAAAGAATACTGAGGAACACTGGGTTGTGAGCCTTCACCGTTTTCTCCAGCTGGTTTGGTGAAGACTTTAAAGAGTCCAAGAGGGTACCCATTTGCAATACTGGTTATAAAGTCGTTCCAGTCAACACTTCAATGTAATTCTTTTCATATAAAGTTATCGGTTTTCATTGTGAATTGGTTTCCATGGATTAAGAAAATGTTTTGTTGTATCGTTTCCTTTAATCCCAATTTTTTTTCTTTAAAAATATAATTGCACGGGTTCTTTTGAATGCAATTTCAAACCTAGAATTTCTGCCAGCAGACTTTTCTTTGTGAGAGTAAGGGCACAGCTTTTAGAATGAAATCTCCTTAATTGCTGAAATTTAGTACCAACTAAGGAAGAAGATTTTGAATAAAGTTAGTGGAAAATCAGAGTTTCTCAGGATTAAATAGCTTACTGAGCAGTTATTGCCCAGGCTGATAGTGATCCTATTAAACTGACTATGGGTGATATGAGTAAGGGCTAAGAAGAGAAAACTAGAGGGAAAGATTGAAGGGGTAAAATAACTCATAAAATTGACATGATTTCCCTGATGGCTTCATGTCAGTGTTGCAGCCTGACTGACTTTAAGTGATTTCTCATGAAATATATAATAAAATCAGATGTCAGTACATAGCTAATGATTACATAGGCAAATGATAACGGGTGTGGGTCTTTGTAAAGTGGTATCTGTACAATTGCCTCTTCTTCTACACATCTTCTTATTAAGGCCCTCATATAAGTTCTCCTGCCTTCTCCTTTATGGTGGTGGTAAAAATTGTTAGTTGGACTCATTGTCTGTATAAGCTGTCCGACTTACCTTTGCTTCATCTTCCACCAATATTCCTTCTCTTCCACGATAATTGCATGCAAGGGTATTACATGCATTAGAAGTACCATACCTGTTATTAAGAAGCCCTCATTGTGGATGAAGTGTGAGGAGTGAAGGGTAACATTCCTCTATAGACCCACTCTTACAAAAACTGCTTGAAACAAATCCAGGACTATGGTGCTAGAATATCAACAACAAAAAGCTACTTAAGTCTTCAAACACTAAAATTCTCCACACTCTCCAGTCTTTCAAATCTGCCTGCCTCAGCTGATCTTGGTAACAACAATATTTTATAATTCTGAGCTGAACGTGTCCTCAGTGCTGTGTGTATAATAATTCAGGAAACACTAGTCCCAATGCCACTGCCTCCCACCCTTTAATTTATTTAAAATAGCTTGCTTGGGACTTAGGAGTAGTTCTGGGAAGAGGCCAAAAAGCACATAGTACAGGGGATTTTTTTTCTCTGACATTTTCTAACAGATTGCAAGCATACATATAAATCCATTTATAAGTTTATGTGATCACCTCTGTGCCAGCTGAAGCTGCTAATCTGCTACTTTTATGAGGTGTTCCCTGAGCTTTGCATGTTTCGAGATAGATGGTTGGGAAATTTCCAATGGAGTATTTCAGCCCTGGGATGATGTCCAGTCTCAGGGAAGCAGTTATTATAGAAAGAGCAGCTTCTAGCAGCCTTTCTCTTCCAGTATCAGGAGATACCGGTCCATGTCTGGAATTAGGCATCAGAGTGGGCTGTATGGATACTTTGCTAAAATGTAAGATCATAGGAAATAGGAACAGAAGTGGGCTATTTGGCTCCTCAAGCCTGCTCTGCCATTCTGTAGGATTATGGCTAATCCAAAACTGTCATGTCCACTCTCCCTCTAATTCTTGATCCCCCTACTGATCAGCAATATATCTATCTCAGCGTTAACTATACTCAAGGGCCCTGCCCCAACGGCTGTCTTTGACAAGGAGTTCCAAACAATCACAACCCTCTGAGAGAAGAAATTCCTCCTCATCTCAGTCTTAAATTGGTGCCCCTTTGTTCTGAGACTATGTCCTCTGGTCCTAAATTCTCCCACGAGGGGAAACAGAGTTATAGAGTCATACTGCATGGAAACAGACCCTTCGGCCCAACTTGTCCATGCTGACCAAGTTTCCCAAGCTAAACTAGTCCCACTTGCCTGCATTTGGTCCATTTCCTTCTAAACCTATCCTAATCATTTACCTGTCAAAATGTCTTTTAAGTGTTGTAACTGTACCTGCACCTACCATTTCCTCTGGCAGTTCATTCCATGTATGCACCATTCTCTGTGCAAAAAAGTTGCACCTCAGGTCCCTTTTAAGTCTTTCTCCTGTCATCTTAAAATTATGCCCTCTAGTTTTGAAATCCCCAACTCAAGGGAAATAAAAAAGAACAAATGGGCTTTTACAATGAATCAAGTGGAGGTGATGACCTATTGTCACCGGACTAGTAATCCTGTGATGGCGGATGGTGACATCTGATTTCAATAAAAAAATTGGAATTATATATCTAACGACTTAGGGAAGGGAACTACCATTCTTACCTAGATGTGACTCCAGGCCCACAATAATGTAGTTTACTCTTAACTGTCCTCTAGGGAATTAAGGATGGGTAATAAATACTGGCCTAGCTAGTGACACCCACATCGCAGGACTGAATTAAATACACTCAAATCCAGTGAAAGAAAAAGAGAAGAAATGCCTTTTCCCAACAGAAAAAAAATCAACATCTACAGGATTTTTGGGATGAGAATCAAGTTTCCACAATAAAATTCGCATTCAAGCCTAATGAAAATTAATGATATACTTTCTCAGAGGTAGGGACACTACCACTCTGCTACATATGCTCAAGGAATAATGAGCAATGTACCAACAAGGATGGCATTCAAATTCCTGAACGCAGAACACAATAAATTAGCAGGTCACCTTAACCCACACGACCACTTTATCATAAACTAGAGTAGGTGTTTTGCATCAACTTGTTCAGATGTATCATGACACATATGTGGAGTAGGTGAGATTTAAACCCAGATCTTTTGGGCCAGAGGGAAGGACACCACCACTGTGCCACAAGAATTTCTGCAAGGTCATTATATCCTTTCTCAGGTGCAATGCTTATAATACGCCTGCTATGGTCTAACCAGGACTCTGTGTGGGTAAAGCATTAGTTGAATAGGCACTTAAAAGTGGCAGAAAGACAGAAAGCTAGAGATTCAGGAAAAAACGGCTTCCAAGGCATAATGCAAAATATTTCCTGAAATTAATTAGGGCGATGCATTGATGTAGTACAAAGCAGAATTCACATTGGTGGAGTGCAGGCCTTCCAAAGTTAGTCTTTGTAACAGTCTGCCTGTCTGACTGAGGACTGGGAGTCAATAAAAGACTGTCGTGGAATGGGTCTTGCAATTGGATGTGAGTATCTGGATTTGAGACAGGGTGGCAGTGTTCAATAGTTTGACCTCAGCAGCATGCTGAGAGGCCACGTTTCAAGATTGGAATAAAAGGTGGGTGGGGGCATTAATATCACTGATGTGGAACTGGGATGGTCTGGCAATGGATAGGACAAGAGTTTTAAAAATTTCCTTTCAATATTTACGCTGTCAAACTTGTTGAGAACCTTTTTGTTTCAATGAGATCACCTCTCATTCTTCTAAACTTCAACGAGTAGAGTCTCAACCTTTTTAGCCTTTGCTCATAAGACAATCCCTCTAAACCAGAAATTATCCAATCAGCCTTTTCTGAGCTGCCTCCAAGGAAATGGTAACTTTCATTAAATAAGGGAACCAGAACTGCTCACAGTACTCCAGATGTGGTCTCACCAGCACCTTGTACAGTTGCAATAAGAATTTCCATACTCTTATATGCCAGCTCCTTAGAGGGAGACCTTAGAGAAAAAGGTGACCACTACTGCCGTTAAATTGTTAGTGAATGAGTTTACACATGCTACTGATTGGTTATTCCATTGAGGTTTTCAAAGCATTCAGACAGTATCCTATTGAAATAAAGACAGCTTAAGACTCCAACAATGTTGTTCAACATGTTCATGTGTGCTCCTAACACATAGCTGCTGCAGAAAATTCTTGGTTGGTCACTCTCCCCGGGATGTTTTACATTTCATAGAAACTCTCTACAATGTTTTTAGAGATATGGGTCGTAGACATATCCCACTTCTTTACTGTCTGAGCATTATACATGCAAAACATCTCCTTAGCTTGCACATGACAGAACTCTTTTAAAGATTGGGTCCATGAAACTTCAGTCCTTTGGCTCCTTAGCTGAGGGCAGCTGTTTGTCTGCCCGCTGTGGTGTTTGCATACTTGTAGAAGCTTCCATTTGCCTGGTGAGTCTCTCTGACAGAGAAAAATTATGTGAGGCAAGGAGGTGAGCGAAGGTTTCATCAGTCATGCAGAATGTCGATTAGCACTAGTGCTTTGGCATATCTTGCAGAACTGGATGATGGCGCTCAGTAGTGCTTGACGTTGAATTATCAGCTTTTGCAACATCCTTTCAAACAATCTAATGATGACTATGAATCTGTTGTCAATTGTGGGAAAAACCATCTGGATCACTAATGTCCTTTAGGGAAGGAAACGACCATCCTTACCTGGTCTGGCCTACATGTGACTCCAGACCCACAGCAATGTGGTTGACTCTTAACTGACCTCTGGGCAATTAGGGATGGGCAATAAATGCTGCCTAGTCACCGATGCCCTTATCCCGTGAATGAATAAAAACAAAAATCTGATTGTTCTCCAATGAGGTTGCTGATCTTCAATGCCTAATAGTCAAGTTGTTCTTGCATTGAATTCAATCCAGAGGTACATCAGATAATTAGTAACACTGTTCGTTTCCCCCATTGAGACCTGTTCTTTCAGACATCTTGCACTTTCTACTGCTGAAAGGTTATGGCCATCTTTATTTGACTATAGCCTTTTAAAGGCTTTGTCAGCATTGAGGTTTCTTCCCTCCCAGCAGTAGTAACCTTATTAAGAGCAGTACAATTGCTCCAAACCTGGCCTATATAGCAAATAAGGGAGTCAAGATTAACGGGCTAGTGATAGATACACATGGACAGGTAGTAATGCTTCTCCATTGCCAGTAGGAGTGAAATGCAACCCAAAATGTTGCGATTAATCCTGGAAGGGACAACTTCAACTCAGGAGTTTCAGATCTCTGGTAAATTGGCAACACAACTACTTTTTATGCAATTTCCTAGTCCAGTAAAAATAATTGGAAAACACTTTCTATAAACTGTGCCTTAAAAAACATCAGTGATGTGAAATATACAGCACATGCATAGAAAGTATAATATTTCATAGCTGCAGTTCACCTGCATTCCACTTGAAAAGATAATTGTTTAACTTGCTCTTATTCACGAAGTTCTGAGCTGTAAAGTTCAGATTTGAAGGGTTGAATTCTTGCATTTTTTTAGCAAAGTGTTGATTTTGGAGCTATTCATTGTGGGTGGTCTGTGGTCCAAGTCGGCTTTACTCTCACAGTTATTCACTCGTCAGCTAATTAATTATGTAACAGGCCTTGACGGTGCCCAGCTCGTGGAATCAGCTGGAAGGAAAGGTGAAGCACTTGGTGCTACTGGATATTGTGATGTTCACAGTGTTGGTTCCCCTATCCCAGGACCGAGAGGCCCTGGTTCGAGTCCCACCTGCTCCAAAGGTGTGTACTAACATCTCTGTACAGGTTGATAAGAAAAATGGGTTAAACACAGCCTTTGAGATGTGGCAAGCCAGGAACTGTTCTTACACCGTGGTCTTCGCACCACTAGAAAGTAGAAAATGGCGCAAAAAGGGAAGATGGCACCCCATATCACTGGCAGCGACTGTAAGTCATGGTGGACAGGATGGCATTGCTATTTCCTCCAGACTGTCAAATTGGCCACGTCACTGGACACAGACAGCGGCCTGGGTGAGTGCAGTGACTTAAGTAAAATGCAACAACCAGCAGTTAATGACCTTTTTACACTCTGCAAAGGTAAGTGTCACCATTTTATCTCAGCTATCTTATGTAGAGTGCCACTGCTAACCACTCTAACTCTGCCACTGCTAACGTTGCTCACCCAAGGCTCATGGACTATAACTGTCACTATTGCATTATTACATGGAGTCCTATTGCAGAGTAGTTGGGAGTGCATGGTAAGGTAGGGTTGAGTCAGCACAGCTTCATCATGGGGAAGTCATGGCTGACAAATCTGTTAGAATTCTTTGAGAAGGTAATGAGCAAATTAGACAAAGAGAGCCAGTGGACATGACCTATTTGGATTTCCAGAGGCCTTTGACAAGGTGCTGCACAGGATACTGCTAAATAAGATAAGAGCTCATGGTGTTAGGGGCAAGGCATTTGCAGGATAGAGGATTGGTTGACTGGCAGAAGGCAGAGAGGATGGATAAAGGGGTCTTTTTTGGGATGGCAGCTGGTGACCAAGGAGTTACGCAGGGGTCAGTGTTGGGACCACAGCTATTCACGTTATGGCACTTTTACCTTCGTCCGTCAGAGCATTGAGTACAGGTGTTGGGATGTCATGTTACAGCTGTACAAGGCATTGGTAAGGCCACATTTGGAGTACTACATACAATTCAGGTTGTCCTGCTATAGGAAGGATGTCATTAAACTGGGAAACATCCAAAAATTTTACAAGGAGGTTGCCGGGACTGGAGGGTTTGAGTTATAAGGAGAGGCTGGGACTTTTTCCCTGGGCATGAGAGGCTGAGAGGTAACCTTACAGAGGTTTATAAAATCATGACAGGCATAGATAGGGTGAATAACAAGGTCTTTTTCCCAGCGCACGGGAGTTCGGAATTAGAGGCCACAGGTTTAAGGTGGGAGGGGAAAAATTTAAAAGGGATCTAAGGGGCAACTTTTTCTTACATAGGATAGTACGCATATGGAACAAGCTGCCAGAGGAAGTGCTAGAGTGAATAGAATTACAATATTTAAAAAATGTTTGTGCAAGTTCATGGATAGGAAAAGTTTAGTGGGATATGGGCCAAATGTGACTGGTGCCACATGAATGAGTTGGGCCAAAGGGTCTGCTTCCATGCTGTATGGCGCTTTAACTCAATGACATTAACAATATGAAGGAACTGAGGGCATTGCTGCTAAGTTTGTAGGTGGCACAAAGATAGGTGGAGAGACAGGTAGTGTTGAGGAGGCTGCAGGAGGACTTGGACAGGCTAGGAGAATGGAATACAATGTGGGAAGGTGTGAGTTTTTTTTTAATATTCATTAACAGGATGAGGGTGTCACTGCCTAGGTAGCATTTATTGCCCATCCCTAATTGCCCAGATGGCAGCTGAGAGTCACTCACATTGTTGTAGGTCTGGTGTCACAGGTAGGCCAGACCAGGTAAGGATGGCAGTTTCCTTCCCTAAAGGACATTAGTGAACCAGATGGGTTTTTCTGACAATTGACAATGGATTCATGGTCATCATTAGATTCTTAATTCCAGTTTATGTAATTGAATTCAAGTTCCTTCATCTGCTGTGGTAGGATTCAAACCCAGGTCTCCAGAACATTATCTGGGTCTCTGGATTAACAGTCCAGCGATAACACCACTAGGCCATTGCCTCCTGTGCATTTTGGTAGGAAGTATAAAGGTGCAGACTCTTTTCTAAATGATGAAAGACTTCAGAAATCTGAAGCACAAAGGGCTTGATAGTTCTAGTTCAGGATTCTTTTGAGGTAAACATATAGGTCACTCCTCAGTCATCGACATTCCAGGGAAATTAGCCCCAGCCACATTTAATCCACAAGGTCCACAATTGTATCATAAGGTATCATAATTGTATCATAACCATAATGTGTAGGATATAAGCAGGCCATTCAGCCCATTGAGTCTGCTCTGCCTGATTGAACTTGTCCTGTTTGTCTGGATTTGGCAGTTAGGAAGGCAAATGCAGTTTTAGCATTCATTTTGAGTGGGCTAGAATAAAAGAGCAGGGATGTACTGCTGAGGCTGTTTAAGTTTCTGGTCAGAGATAGTAGGAACTGCCGATGCTGGAGAATCTGATGTAACAAGGTGTAGAGCTGGATGAGCACAGCAGGCCAAGCAGCATCAGAGGAGCAGGAAGGCTGACGTTTCGGGCCTAGACCCTTCATCAGAAATTGGGGAGGGGAAGGGGGTTCTGAAATAAATAGGGAGAGAGGGGGAGGCGGATAGAAAATGGATAGAGGAGAAGATAGGTGGAGAGGAGACAGACCGGTCAAAGAGGCAGGGATGGAGCCAGTAAAGGTGAATGTAGGTGGGGAGTTAGGGAGAAGATAGGTCAGTCCAGGGAGGATGGACAGGTCAAGGGGGCGGGATGAGGTTAGTAGGTAGGAGATGGGGGTG
>NC_063340.1:42027792-42062537 GCF_021869965.1 Rhincodon typus | reverse complement strand
GAATTCAAATTCCACCATCTGCCATGGTGGGATTTGAACCTGGGTCTCCAGAACGTTATCTGTATCTCTGAATTAACAGTCCAGCGATAATACCACTAGGCCTCGGGGAGTCGATGGCCGAGTGGTATTATCACTGGACTGTTAATCTAGAGACCCAGATAATGTTCTGGAGACCTGGGTTTGAATCCCACCATGGCAGATGGTGGAATTTGAATTCAATAAACTATCTGGAATTAAGAATCCAGTGATGACAATGAGTCTATTGTCAATTGTCGGAAAAACCCATCTGGTTCACTAATGTCCTTTAGGGAAGGAAACTGCCATCCTTACCTGGTCTGGCCTACATGTGACTCCAGACCCACAGCAATGTGATTGACTCTCAACTGCCCTCTGGGCAATTAGGGATGGGCAATAAATGTTGCCTGGCCAGTGATGCCCTTATCCCGTTAATGAATATTTAAAAAAAACTACAGATTGGTTTTAGGGCATTGTCAAAGCAGTATGGGTGCTGTCTATTCTGCCCTGTACCTGGGTATAGCTGGTGATGGTGGAGAATCCCACTTCCTGGACTACTTGATTGTCCTCATTACAAGGGAAGATTAGAAACTGATGTAGTCTAGTGAAAATGGTAACTATGATATAAGATATGTATGTGGCTTGACAGGGTAGATGCAGAAAAGTTGCTTCCCCTTCTGTGAGTGTCTGAGACCAATGGACATAATCTGAAAATAAGCGGCTGCACCTTTAAGGCAGAGATGAGGAGGAATTTCTTTTCTTAAAGGGTAGAGTATATGTGGAATTCTTTACTGCAGATTGGTGCCGAGACTCTTCTATGTATATTCAAGGCTGAGATAGACAGATTTTTAATCATAAGTGAATCAAGTCAATGGTTATGGGGAAAAGGCAGGAAAGTGAAGTTCAGGATTATCAGATCAGCCAGGATCACATTGAATGGTAGAGTAGACTCAATGGGCTTAATGGCCTGCTTATCTCCTACAAGTTATGGTGTTTCTCTGGGTGCAGTTGTGGACCTTGTGGATGAATTGTGGCTGGGGCTCTTTTCCCTGGAGCATCGAAGGCTAATAAGTTATAGAAGTTATAAAATCATGAGGGCCATGGATAGGATGACTAGCCAGATCTGTAAGTTTGGAGAAGCAAGTGGTAGCCGCTTTGACTTCCATGTCAGGAATTGATGCTGTTCACTTTCTTGGACAAAGAAAGAAGGATTGTAAGCTGTATAAAAATGAGGAGAGATTAGCTAATAATTACATGCAAATGCATGGAAATACATTAGTTGCTGCTATTTAGTGGGATTTAGAACTTTCTATTTAAATTTGAAGGGGAAAAAAATCGGAAGTGTTTTTCTTGATGTTGGTGATCTGGATTTTTTCATTCACACCATATTTTCCTAATTTTCTTGCCATCACTAAGGCTGAGAAAATCCCACTCACACTTCAGCTCCACAGAAAACTCACAGTCAACAGAAGTGTACAATGCCAAGCATTTGCAAAAAGCAATAATGTTCTTCTGACTTAATCATTAAGATTTCAGTTGTGCGTTTATTTTGGAAAACCTGTATATGCGTTTTTCCCTTTGCTGACTTAACACATCGGTACACTTATATTATTTTTTGGTTCACTTTTCAGTATTATTACAACTTAACAGCAAACCACTGCAGGATGTGAAACAGCGGTGGTAGCAGAAGTATATCAAGTATGCAATAGTTAATGAAATTTGGCAAGAGTAACATTATTTGCTAAAGTTTTCCTTCCCTTAACATTTCCTCTCTAGGGTTTTTGCTCTTTATTTTCCATTTATTGCTGTGTAACCGACCAGTATGATACTGTGTGCTGAGATGAAATTTAACCTCATATGAGGTTACCCAATAATTAATGTGCAGCTTCCTGTAATGTGAGTGTAATGTGACAGATGAATGAGGGAAGCCTATGATAAGTTCCCTATCTATCTATAACTTTCTTTTTCTTTCAGCCACCTTCTTTGATACTAAACTTACTCTGTGACCACCCACATTGCTCCTTGAGCTAAGCTTTGGTAAAATAATCCACACTTTTGATTACATGTTCAACTTGTTTAATTAATATTGGCACAGAGATAATGAAAGCAGTGAAACTTGATGACAGATCAGAAATGCAGAAGATGCTTATTGATTGTATTTTTAAAGGTTCTGGTGGAGTAAGAGTGATTAGATTGTTGGGATGTGTATTTAACCTCACAGCTGATTGAATCATAGAATCCCTACAGTGTGGAAGCATGCTATTCAGCCCAAAGAGTATCTCACCCAGAACCAATCTCTGCATTTCCCACCCTAGACACTATAGCATGGCCAATCCACCTGGCCTGCACATCTTTGGACTGTGGGAGGAAACCGGAGCACCTGGAGGAAACCCATGTAGACATGAGGAGAATGTGCAAACTCCACACAGACAGTCGCCCAAGGATGGAATTGAAGCTGGGACCCTGGCACTGAGAGGCAGCGGTGCTGATTAGTTTCCACTTTTCACATATAATTACCATAGTGCTAATCAGTTCTCACAAAAAATTAAAAATTGCAAAAAAGTTACTTTTTTTACATTTTTTATATATGTAAAAATGCTAAATTGCCTATAGTGTCTAGGGTGGGAAATATATATATTTTAATACATTACAAACGTTTTGCTGTTTGTGTTATGTCTTATGAGGCTATCTAATTGTTGCAATAACAAGTTACTGCTGATTGCTTCCAAATCCCCATGAACAGGGCTCGGCGACCTATTACTCTGGAACTATATGGCTTATTAAAGTCTTGTGTGACTCTTACTCTCGATCAATTGAATACAATTTTTCTCTACCAGTCTTTAGCAAATAGTTATCTAAATTTCGAGGGTTCTCATGGCACACTAGCAGTGTCCCTACCTCTGAGTCCTGTGTTCAAGTCCTACCTAATTCAAAGTGTGTAATAATATCTCTGAACAGGTTAACTGGAAAATATCTGGTTATCCAAGCGTATTCCTAATTGAACAGAAGTTGGGATATCTGAAAATCTTGTTGGCAGTGGATTTTTTTAACAGATGACAGTTAAAACTTGTGAAATCACAAAAATAGGAAATTCTATTGAAAACTTGCTTCAATTAAAATTAATTACAGCTGCATTGCTTTGCCAGGTAGAATGACATCATGCACCAACTGTTAATGGTTTATCGCCTGTTAACTCTAATCAGGCAAGTCACTCACATATGGCAGTTAAATGACTTTTTCAAAACTTTTATTAACATTGTACTTGTGACAAAGTATCATTCAGTTCACAGGCTTTTTGTAGAAACCTGTAAAGTGTTGTTGATATTCAAATGCTCACTTTCATTGTTGTTTATGCATGGACCTTCATAAAAGAGAGTAAAAAGATATTATACATCCACAAATGTATCTTTGCTGCATTTTTCAATATTATTGATATTTGAATAACAACAAAGTAGTTCTCAAGATATTATGCTTTTCACTGTATTTAAAAACACAACTCATAGTTATTGAGTTTGCTGCCCTATAAACTTCCATTAAAGAATATCATTAGAAGGAGAAGAGAACAAGGATGAGGATAATAAGAAGGAATAAGGATATTTGCTCCTATGCAATTACTCCAAAATAGGGCCATCTAGTGTTCACATTTCACAATATGCCAGGAACATTTTGTATCACTGCACCTCCTGTAGACAAACTGGACTGGATTTATGCCCCTCACGCCAACTAAAATATTTGAAGGTAGGGGTAGGGGACATGGGTGGCCTTCCCATCACCTTTTTACCCAAGCCCTGACCTATCTCCCATATTAGGGTGGATGAGGAAGGCATCAGGCTGCTCACTTACCCAGGGGCCAAGGGCCTCATTTGCCCTCAGCCACTTATTTATATGTAGTTTGGGAAGGCAGGTAACCCGACATCTTTCACTGCACTATCTGCTGTTCCCAGGAAAAAGGGGCTTTTGTAAAGAGTGTCCTCTTACTTGTGCAATCAGGTTAATGCATTGACCGCAACCACCACAGAGGTTCTAGTAATGGATGAAATATTAAAAAAGGCTCACTGATCACAATGTAAATTTGAAAAGTAAATCTTATGCTTTTGTGAAATCACAGAGCTGAAGAGAACTTTTGTGTTTGGAGCTGGAGGGGTATTTAGTTTCATTGTTCTTCTATGTATCCTCCCAGATAGTGGACTTTATAATGGGAAATAGAATAGGAGAAACAGGTGAGAAGCTAAATAAGTGCTTTGCATCTCTCCTCAGAGAGGAAGATACAAGAAATCTCCCTTACATAATTAATATCTAAGGGTTTGATGTAAGTGTGGATTTGAAATAAATTGATTTAAGTATAAAGGTATTACTGGAGAAATTAATGAGACTGAAAGTTGACAGATTGCTGGGACTCGATGAACTTTACTCTAGAGTGTTGCAACTACAGAGATAATGGATACATTAGTAATTATCTTCAAAATTCTAATAACTCTATACTGGTGCCTGTAGATTTGAATATTGCAAATGTAACTCCACTGTTTTAAGTAAAGAGGGAGAGAGAACACAGGGAACTACAGAACTTGTTATCCTGATGTCATTGCAGGGAAAATCCATTGTAAAGGGTGAAATACTGCATATTTAGAAAATAATTGTCTGATTGGACAGAATCAACTTGGATTTATGAAGAGGAAATCATGTTTGACAATCCTGATAAGACTTTTTTGAGAATGTTATTAGTACAATCAATAATGGTGAAATCACTGGATGTGGTGCATTTGGATTTTCAGAATTTTTTTTTTAATAAATTTAGAAGGTTTGTAAATAAAATTAAAGCACATGGGATTAGGAATAATACACTGCCTGGATTGATGATTGGTTAACAGACAGAAAAAAGAGAGTAGGAATTTTCAGTTCACAGGCAGTGGGGCACTACAAGGATCAGTGTTTGGGTCCCAACTGTTTACAATTTATGTCAATGATTTGGATCTATGCGCAACTGTCATGTTTACAAGTATTCAGATCATATAAAAACTTGGTGGGAATGAGAATTGTGAGGAGGATGCAAAAAGGTTTCTATGGGATTTAGACAGAATGAGTGAGAGGGCAAGAGGATGGCAGATGGAATATAATGTTGATTAGTGTGAGGTTATCCACTTTGGTAAGTGTCATACAGTCATATAGCACAGAAGAGGCCTTTCAGCCCATTGAGTCTGTGCCTACCCAATACACTAATCCCTCTCTGCAGCATTTGACCCATAGACTTGAATGTTATGACGTTGGTGATGTTCAGTGGAATGAAGGTGCAAACCATTTCTTAAATGGTGAGAAAGCATTGATATTCTTATTCATAAGTTGCTGAAAGCTGGCATTCAGGTGCAGCAAACATTTTGGAAAGCAAATAGTATGTTAGCCTTTTCGCAAGAAGAATTAAATGCAGGAATTACAGAAGTCTTGCTTCAGTTCTGTAGAATGGTGGTGAAATTGCACCATATGCTGTTTCTTGCCTAAGGGAGGACATGTTTGCCATAGAAAGATGCAGCAGAGGTTCACATTCCTGGGAGGATGGAGGAGATTGAGGAGACTGGGTCTTATTCTCTGGAGTTTAGGAGAATGAGAGGTAGTATCATCAAAACTTAAAAAATTCTTAAAGGGATAAACAGAGCAGATACAGGAAAAATATTTCCACCAGTTGTGGGGTCTAGAACCAAGGGACACAGCTGCAGAATAAAGACTAAGCCGTTTACTGAGATGAGGAAAAACGTTTTCTCTCAGATGGTGGTGTATTTTAGGAATTTTCTATTGTATAGTGCTGTGGAAGCTGGGTAGATCCAGGAATGATTTGGGTGATGGTGGATCTAGAACCATGGGTCGCAGTCTCAGAATAACAGGTAAATCATTTCCATGAAGGTCAGTTTCCTCTCAGAGAATAGTGAATCATTGAAATTCTTTACCCCAAAGGATTCTGGAAGTTCAGCCATTGAAGATGTTCAGGACAGAGAGAACAGGTTTCTCAATATTAAAAATATCGGGGGATATAGGGATAGTGCAGCAAAATGGCATTGAAGTAGAAGCCATTAACTACTTGAATAGCTGTGCAGATGTGATGGCCCAAATGGCCATCTCCTGCTCTTATTTCCTGTGTGGCTCAGTGGTTAGCACTGCTGCCTCACAGCGCCAGGGACCTGGGTTTGATTCCACCCTCGGGCAACTGTCTGTGTGGAGTTTGCACATTGTCCCCGTGTCTGCATGGGTTTCCTCTGGGTGCTCCAATTTCCTCCCACAGTCCAAAGATATGCAGGTTAGGTGGAATGACCACGCTAAATTGCCCATAGTGTACAGGGATATGCAGGCTAGGTGAGTTAGCCATGGGAAATGCAGGGTTACAGGAATAGGGTGGATCTGGGTGGGATGCTCTTCAGAGGGTCAATGTGGACTCAGTGGGCTGAATGGCCTGCTTCCACACTGCATGGATTCTATGTATCTCATGTGCCTATCTAAATTCCCATTAAACGTACCAATGCTATTGTTTCAACTGCACTTTATAGTACCACGTTACATATTCTTAACACTTTCAAAAACAGAGGCTTTTCATGAAGTTTCTGTTAGATTTATGAATGACTATCTTATATTCTGACTGCTGGGTTTGGACTCACAATGGAGTGGAAACATTTCTTCCCTCTCTCACGATTGTAAAGGTTTCTATCAAGTCAACCTTCAGTTTTCTCTTTTCTAGAAAAAAAGAACACCAGCCTGTAGTGCCTCACCTGATAAATATATATTCCCAGTCCTGGTATACTCCTTGTGAATCTTTTTCTCACCTTGTCCACAGCCTCCATGTCCTTTTCATAAGAATAGATCTATGTATAGTACTCCAAGTATAATCTAACCAAATTGTTACACAAGTTTAACAACTGATTTGCAATTTCAGCCCTCTCAGAAATGAATCCCATTGTGTGGTTTGGTTTTTCTTTATGGCCTTCTTAATACTCAATGTTACTTTCAGTAATTTTTGAATGTGATTTTCTCTGTAAAGTGCACTTATTTTAATTCACCCAATGAGGAAATACACTGCATGTGAGAGAACCAGTTACTATTCTTGGAAAAGATCAGTTTATGTTCAGTCATTAACACAGTACAATGTGTACCTGCTGTTTTCTATTCAGTGTTTAAACACTTACTATGAACAATAATCAGCAATAAAGTCATGATTCTAAGTATGAGTCATACTCCAGTGACCTTACTTTTTAAGCTAACTTGGCTCCTATAAATATAATTGCGAAACCAAGTTATGACTGAAATACTCACAGTGAGCTCCCATTAATCTCAGTATAAACAATTATCAATTCTTTATGATGCCAGCATTAGTGGTCCTTTGAGTCTAATTTTGTTTATGTAATAGATTTTAAATTGCACTCTTGGTAATCCAGTGTCATTTCCACAACAGCCAGTAATGCTGAATTGGAGAGAAAAAAGTTTATACATCTGTGTTAAATTAATGTCCTTTACTCCACATAATTACATTTATTAAACAAAATAAATAGGCTGCTGATAATTGAGCTTGAACAAATGACCACTACTAGACTGGGCGACACAAAATTACCTTGTACAAGTTTCAACAGATGATAAGACAACAGGCAAGTTGAACTGTCATAAAATTTAATTTGTAATACAGAAATAGAAAGAATGACCTTGCAGTAGTGATATTGTATACTTTGAGCCCTGAATGAGTGCTTATGACATTTCCTTTATCCAATATTTCAGCAAAGCTTTGGCTTTATTTCTACATGAATTAGAACAAGTAGATGGAGGGATATCACAGGAATAAGTGAAGAGCTTAATTACTAATATTTAATGAAGCATAAGAATGCAAGATTCCCCTATAAAGGAGAGGAAAAGAAACAACAAAGAGAGGAGGGATGGGAGCTCAAAAATAGGATTTGGTAGAAGTAGTGTGAACTGTATGTCAAGTAGAACAATGACAAAATTGTGATGGGAGAGGGAAATAAATTAGATGAGGTCGGAAGAGTGACAGTGGTGTCGAAACTCAATCATCATAAAAATGAATGTAGAGATTGCTACACAGATGAATCTGCAACCATTATTTCTAATGTAAGTGGTACATTAACGTTACGATTGTAGAATGCAGCCAGTGCTGACTACATTATTGAGTGAGTTCTTGCCTCAACAGAGAGCCCAGATTTAATGGGTGTAGCACCATTAATGTTATTTCACATCCCCATCACAGCTTGGAAAACACTGCTATCTATACAACCATTGTAATCACATCACCCACACTCAGTCACACACTTTCACTTGCAGGACAAATTGTTGCTG
Source organism: Rhincodon typus (assembly GCF_021869965.1). Classification (NCBI taxonomy): domain Eukaryota; kingdom Metazoa; phylum Chordata; class Chondrichthyes; order Orectolobiformes; family Rhincodontidae; genus Rhincodon; species Rhincodon typus. Next base: position 42,054,203 of record NC_063340.1, on the reverse strand, counting down.
AACAGGAGGTTGCAGGTGCAAATGGTCAGGATAGGCCCATCTGCATGTTCCTATTCCAATGGTTTGTCTTCATAAAACATAAGAACAGTAAGTGCTGGAGAACCTCATCAAGTCAGGAAGCATCTGTGGAGAGAGAAACAGAGTTAACATTTCAAATCCAGCGTAACTCTTCTTCACTGGAGTGGCCAGCAGCAGGGCCTCAACAGTAGATGAGAGATCCCCACACTTAATTCTTCTAACATCCAATTTCTTTTGATACAACAATCTGCATGAATTTACCAGCTGCAGACAGCATAAATGTTCATATCTTGTGATCCCCCATTTCCCTTTACTTGCCACTCTATCTTTCATCCTTTTCCTTTCAGATTCCAAGAACTATAACCTGCCCAGGCGATTCTGGGAAAGTAAGAGGTGAGTGATGATGAAGAAACACTACTACTCCATCATGCACACAGCCACCAGTTCAGAAAATGAGAAGCAGTGCGTAATTTAGGAGACAATACAGAGACATGATCTGCATGTTGAAGGACACGACTGTTGTTAAACTGAAATCATAGATCTGAAATAAATCCAAAACCGCAAGTATGACCTTGAACTGTAATATATGAACAATTAATCCTGACCATGGAGTCTACAGAGGTCAGTTGTATAGGCATGAAAGGGTTAAACTTGCGGAAATATGAGCCAGCCAAATCTCTGGCTCATCAGAAGTGTGGGAGTAACATCATCAAAAACAATGGTACAAGATAACTCTCATTCAATTAAGAGACTGGAAGAGACATTCTCATAAACAACAGAGTATAGTAAGCATCTGCCAAAAAAGGGAAGAAGCATACATTCACACTTCTAGAGCCAGGTATCCCTTACCATGTGGTGGAGATTGTATTGTTTTCTATTATAAAAAAAACATTATGTTCCTCCATTCCTGTCTAGGCTAAGCCAAGGAAAAAGCAAAACATAAAAGAGATTACTTAGGGTGGATGCTTACTGCACAATCTGTAACTGCTTCAATAATATGATGTCTGACGCAACTCACAAATGAGGGGTCAAATGTGCTCATAAAACAGAAGTTTTGGCATTTTGTGCTTGGAATTTCAATTGGCATTGAGCTTCTGCAGGTGAGAATAGTTCAGTGAAAGGAGGATGTCTGATCCAAAGAGAGGATTACAGGGGTAGAGACCCTCAAACCTGATCAAGCCACATCTGATTTTCAGCCACCACCAGTTGGAAATGTGGTGCCTACTATGTTGGCAATGGCTATTAAGGGGATGTCTAGATCTAGTCCTAAAAAGGACATTAGATTGTTTTCATATGAAAATACATGCTAAGTACCTTTGTTTGTTGTGGCATATACTGATCAGAAAAGCAGAAAGGTTGAGAGAAGTCTAGCAGTGATGGGATTTTGCAAACTGACAGCTTGGTCTATGGCTCATTTTGCCAATCTCAGCAATGCAGGAACTTCTGGAACAATGAATTAGCAAAAAATAAACAGAAGGTATTTTTAAAATAAAACTGAACAATGGGCTCTGTCATGTCTCAAGTCATTAAAAATGCAATGCTCCTCTTTACTACAAAGTTCTGCAAAATGCATCACAATTTTTCTGGGGTGTAAACCCAACCTTCAAATTTTGCCTCTTGAAAATAAACATCACTTCATTATTTCATGTTCTTCAGTTGCTTTCTCCCAGCTCACATGCAGGAATTCTGGACATATTGACAGCTCATGCTCCTAAAATTAGGAGCTTTCTGGTTTCTAGCCATAACTCTGGTGGAAGACGAGGAAAAATCCCATTGAGGGATGGCAAGATATTGTCTTCATCTAGCCCTATAAGATTTCATTAGACTTTTGACATAGAAAACTGATATGGTATTTTGGATCATAATATTAAAACATATGCTCCATCTCATTTTTCACATTTGACACATCACAGAATCATACTGACTGCTATTTTAGTGTTGTCACCTTTTTTGCAACAGCATGCAGTATTGCGAAAATGCTGGTCAATATATGTTTCTTTTCTGGGCTGGTGTAAAAAATTCCAGGACATGGAATTTGGAATCCTAGCACTGTTAGAGAGGTAGATGTACAGATATTTGCTGAGCTGAGTCAGGGTAGACAGCAACACAGCAGAAGTACGGCATAACACCACAGTCAGGTATAAGAGATGGCAGCACTCAATTTTTGTGCTGCCTGTCTCCATTGGAAGAAGTTGGGAGTCACAATCCTGCATCAAAAAAATCCTGGTCAACAATTTTTAGTTCTGAGAGTCATGGACGATGTCGCTATGAACTTTCTGCAGTTCCAGCAAGTGAGTTTCACTTCTTTCATCCTACAAACTTAGACAGTCCTCAGTCACACTTACCGGCATCTCTTCAATTTTCTCAATGAGGTTTCTTCCTCAGTACTTCTCAAGAGATAATAAAATCCCTAGTGTTGTATCTTTCTCTGAATTGAAGGGCAATTTATCCTCTCCTGACCACCTTTTCCTGACTATTTACTTTCTGGTGCTGCCTTCTTGATCTGTTGAAGAACAACATGTGATTTGTTCCCATCAAATAATTGAGAACTCTATTTCTTCTTTACTGTGTCTACAAACATGTTAACATCCTTGCAACTACAGGTTTGTTTTCTAACTTCTCTTGCCTTCTGCCAAATTGTACGATTAAAAACATGAATTTCTAGTCATTCTCCATAAATCGTAAGTGAAAGAGGCCCGTTGGCTAGACTTCAAAGACTGTCTTGAAATATCCATAAAATACAAGCAATGCATTTGTTGCCAAGGTAAATGTCACAACATTTTAGCTTACACTGCTTGTAGTAACAGCGAAAAATACAATATAATGATCCAAAATGAGAGGAATCAATTAGTAAAGTACTTGGTAGTTTGAAATAATACGCTTCAATTCTGTTATATGGATTGGAAAAGACATTTCATGAGTGCATTGTATAATTAATTATTTTCTGTTACATGCACGTATAAATACTTTTCTTTTAACTCTTTGCATTTGTGAAGATGGAAGAGTACAAACAGTACTGTGCCAGTGCAATTGAAATGGTGAAATCAATGGGGAAGAAGTTGGGTAGGTTAGTGGGCACAGGGATTGTGACACACAATTAATACACACCTATTATTGCCAAACCGGTAGCACACAAATGCTGTGCTACCTGCTAATTCAAATGAGAGTGGCTGGGAGCCAGTTAGCTCAATTGACTGGATAGCTGTAAGCCTACATTAGTTCAAACCAACTGCAGCTCTTTGGGTGGCAGGATAGGGGTGGTGGAGGTTGCACACTGGCTGGGGAAAAGAGTTTGACCTGCAAGGAGAGTGAATACAGTAAAATAGACTAGACAGCAAGCTCCGAGATTATCAGACACAGCATTGGGAGCTGGCTGTTGAAACTATCAGATGTTTTTTCAGACTGGTACAAAGAATTTGTATACTGCAGTTGTACAGGACCTTGGCGAGACCCCACCAGGCATATTGTGTGCAGTTTTGGTCTCCTTGCCTAAGAAAAGATACACCTGCAGCAAAGGTGGAAAAGACTGATTCCTGGGCTGGTAGGTTTGTTGTATGAGGAAAATTTGGGTTGACAGGAGCCTGAATTCACTGGATTTTTGTAAAATGAGAGAGGAACTAGTTGGAATGTATAAAATTCTGACAGGGAAGGCTGGATGCAGGAATACTGTTTCCCAATGTCCAAGGAGTCCAGACAAGGAGTCATAGTCATAGGTTATGAGGTAGGCCATTTAGGGAAGAGATGAGGAGAAATTTCTTCACTCAGAGGACTGTAAACCTATGGAATTCTCTACCACAGAAGACTATGGAGGCAAAGTCACTGAATATATTTTAGAAAGGAACAGATAGATTTCTAGAAGCTAAAGATGTCAAGGGGTATGGGAAGTGATTGAGAGTATAGGGCTGGGATAGAGTATCAACCATGATCATATTAAATGGTAGAGTGGGCTTGAAGGGCTGAATGGCCTTCTCCTGCTTCCTATGTTTCTATGAGTTTGCATATAGCTCCCTTTTACTTATTGAGCGTTTCAACTTGAAAATTACCAATACACAGTTTTAAGCTTTAAACAAGAGTAAAAGTTAAACAAACATAGAGAATGCTAGAAATTCAGCAGGTCTGGCAGCATCTATGGAAAGAAACCGAGTTAATGTTTTGATTCAATATAACCCTTCTTCAGAATTAAAATGTGTTGGAAAACATGTTCTTTTTTTAAACTTTTGAAGGAGGCAGAGGAGGTTCAAGAAGATGGAGGCACAAAAGGGTCGTTAATACTGGAGCAAGAGGAAAAGGGATGTAAAAAGAATGCAAAGAAAGGTGTGAAAGAGATGGAATTGGTCCTTACTATGAAGTGCAAAGTAAACAAGACACAAACATGACACAGCCATGGGGGAGAGGTGGGGAGAGGGAATGGAAGATAACTAGAGAACAGACTTAAGGCAATCAGTTTCTGAAGTTATTGAATTTAATGTTGAGATCTTGAAATTGTAAAGTGCGTAAGCAGAAATGTTGCTCAAGCTTGCATTGAGCTTTATTAGAACATTGCGTGAGGCACAGGGCAGAAACATTAGCATGAGATCAAGGTGGTTTATTGAAATGGCAAGCAACTGGAAGGTTGGAGTCATTCCTATGGACATTGTTCTGTATGACTGTCACCCTGTCTGCACTTGGTCTTGCCAATGTAAAGGAACTGTAGGACAGGACCAATTCTGTCCTTTTCACATCTTAATTTACATTTGCTTTAAATATCTTTTGTTTATTTCTCCACTATTAAAAATCCCTTTGTCTTTTGCATTGTGCTTCTACACTATCTGCCCTCTTATTCCTCCTCTGCCTCTGTCAAAAGTACAAAAAAGTCTACTTTTCAACACATTTCATTTCCGAAGAAGGCCCGTATTGACTCAAAATGTTCACTCTATTTCTGTCCACAGATGCTGCCTGACCTGTTGAATTTCTCCAACATTCTCTGTGTTTGTTTCAGATTTCCTGCATCTGCAGTGTTTTGCTTTTATGCAAGATTAGAGGGTAGCTTATTATACAACTACTACTAAAGGTTATTTAATTAAAAAGTAATAAAGTTATGAGCTAAAATACAATTACAAAGATTTAAAGTAAATAGAGATAAAGGTTGCATATGAAAATGAAAATGAGATCAGTCTCTAACATTGTTTCAGGTTTGGTTTGGAGTGAAAGTGTTGAAACTTGAAATCGCTTCCTATAATTTCCAGTGACTTCTGCAGTTGAATGGTTGGATTGTCTTCCACAGGTGAACACAGCATGTTCTGGGAGTGAGTGAAGGCACCTTTTATGTTTATCTTTTATGGCAGTGCTGGTTGTGTTTATTGCTGACTGAATCAGTCCCCTATCCTTTCGCTGTGGAGAGATAGTAGGAACTGCTGATGCTGGAGAATCTGAGATAACACGGTGTCGATCTGGATGAACACAGCAGGCCAAGCAGCATCAGGGGAGCAGGAAGGCTGACGTTTTGGGTTGAGACCCTTCTTCAGAAATGGGGGAGGGGAAGGGGGTTCTGAAATAAATAGGGAGAGAGGGGGAGGCGGATAGAAGATGGATAGAGGAGAAGATAGGTGGAGAGGAGACAGACCGGTCAAAGAGGCAGGGATGGAGCCAGTAAAGGCGAATGTGGGTGGGGAGTTAGGGAGGGGATAGGTCAGTCCAGGGAGGACGGACAGGTCAAGGAGGCGGGATGAGGTTAGTAGGTAGGAGATGGGGGTGGGGCTTGAGGTGGGAGGAGGGGATAGGTGGGAGGAAGGACAGGTTAGGGAGGCGGGGACAAGCTGGGCTGGTTTTGGGATGGGGTCGGGGGAGGGGAGATTTTGAAGCTTGTGAAGTCCACATTGATACCATTGGGCCGCAAGGTTCCCACGCGAAATATGAGATGCGGTTCCTGCAGCTTTCGGGTGGCATCATTGTGGCAATGCAGGAGGCCCAGGATGGACATATCGTCCAAGGAGTGGGAGGGGGAGTTGAAATGGTTTGCGACTGGGAGGTGTAGTTGTTTGTTGCGAACTGAGCGTAGGTGTTCCGCAAAGCAGTCCCCAAGCCTCCTCTTGGTTTCCCCGATGTAGAGGAGGCCACAACGGGAACAGCGGACTTCACAAGCTGCAATGTATAACTTTGATGCATCGTTGTTCCACAGGAGAGTCAATCATGCTACAAATCCTGGAACATTTGAATTCTTTGGTAAATCATAGAATCCCTGCAGTGTGGAAACAGGTCCTTCGGCCCAATAAGGCCACACCGACACTTGGAGCATCCCACCCAGACCCATACCCCTATAACCCACCTAATCTACACATCCCTGAACACTACGGGCAATTTAGCATGGCCAATCCACCTAACCTGCACATTTTTGGACTGTGGGAGGAAACCAGAGCACCCAGAGGAAACCCACGCAGACACGGGGAGAACGTGCAAACTCCACACAGACAGTTGCCTGATGCTGGAATTGAATCCGGGTCCCTGGTGCTGTGAGGCAACAGTGCTAACCACTGAGCCACCATGCCGCCCCAAATCTTTGTGGTTTATTCTTAATCTGATTATTTGCCTTTGGCTGCAGTTGAAACCACAAGAAAATCATGTGGCTTTTGGAAGCCATTTTCTAAGACTCCTTGTGTCCATTTTAAGAACCAATTAGCTTTCTTTACAAAATATGAGGTTGTAACTAAACACTTGTGACACTGCTTCCTAGTCCACATTTATAATTTATTTTCATAGGACCTTTTACGGTATTTCATAAACAGGCGAGAACTTGAAAGGACAATGTATGTTTGTGTATTTTTAGTGGAAGAAGAGAGAAAGTGATCAATATACCATTTGTTAACGGGATCTCCCAAGTGTATCTTTATCCTTTGCCAATACCATTTTGTGTGTTGTGTGTTGTGCGTACGTACTTTCAATTTTAAACTCCAATATATATATTTGTGATTCTAAACTTTCTTCTCCCTTAATAATAATGAATAGCCATTTGATTTAACATCTAAAATGAATCTACCACAGCTGTAAAGATAGTATCTTTTTTATTTTCGGGTATTTTTGATCATGGACTGAAATAGGAAAAGGATTGTTTTAAAAAAGCAAGGATTGTGGAAGGGATTGCTGCACTTTAAGAAAGCAAGTTACTGAAACTCATTTTAAGCATTTACACTGTTTGTTTAAACAGCGTTGTTAGTTCAACCAATTTAGTTGCAAACAAACTGTCACCAGTGATAGTGTACAAAAAGTGATTTGATTGGGGAGAAGTAGTTGATTAGGAGGAAACTTTTTACAGGTCATGGTATAAAAGTAGCAACATGGAAATGAAAGTGGATAGGTTTTAGGAAACAGAGAGTTATCATAGAATCATAGAATCCCTACAGTGTGGAAACAGGCCCTTCGACCCAACAATTCCACCGCCCCTTAGAGCATCCCACCCAGACCCATCTCTCATAACCCACCTAATCTACACATCTCTGAACAACACTTTGGGCAATTTTGTATGGCCACTCCACCTAGCCTGCACATCTCTGGACTGTGGGAGGAAACCAGAGCACCTGGAGGAAACCCATGCAGACACGGGGAGAATGTGCAAATGGTCAATGGCTTTTTGTTTGGGCTGAAGGAAGGATTTACACCTTTGTTTTTCCTGGTATATATTTATGACCTGGGTCTTGGTGTGTAAATTTCAAAGTTTGCAGATGACACTATACTTGAAAGAATTGTAAACTGTGATGAAGACAGTGTGGAATTCCAAAATGACATCGACTATTGGTGGAGTGGGTGGTGGGTGGCAGATGAGGTTCTACATGGAGAAGTGTGAGGTGATGCACTTTATTCAGAAGAACATTGAAAAATAATAGAAAATAGGGATACAATTCTAAAGGGGGTGCAGGAGCACAGGGACCTGGGTGTATATGTACGTTAATCATTGAAAGTGGCAGGACAGATGGAAAGAGCAGTTAACAAAGCATAGAGTATCCACGGCTTTATTAATAGGGGCACAGAGTACAAGAGCAAGAAAGTGCACAAAACACCTATTAGATCTCAGTTGGAATATCATGTACAGTTTTGGGTGCCACTATACAGGAAAGATGTGAATGCATAGATGAGAGCGCAGAAGCCATTTACAAAAATGGTTCTAAGAATTAGCTCCAGAATATCTCTGCAGGAGTTCCTCAGGACAGTGTTTCGACCCAACCATCTTTTACTGCTTCATCAATGACTTTCCTTCCATCCTAAGGTCAGAAATGGGGATATTCGCCTATGATTGAACAGTGTTCAGCACCATTTGAAATTCCTCAGATATTGAAGCAGTCCACATTCAAATGCAACAGGGCCTGAAAAATACCCACTTAAATGACAGATATTGACCATCTTCAATAAGAGCCAATTTAACCATTGCCCCTTGACATTCAATGATGTTACCATCATTGAGTTCCCCAATATCCACATCCTGAGGGTTACCATGCGCTCACCATATAAATACTATGGCTACAAGACCAGGTCAGAGGCTAGGAATACTGTGGCGAGTAACTCACCTCGTGACTCCCCGTAGCCTGTCTACTATCTACAAGGTTCAAGTCAGGAGTGAGATGGAATACTCCCCACTTGCAGGATGAATGCAGCCCCAACAACACTCAAGAAGCTTGACACCATCCAGGACAAAGTAGCCTGCTTGATTTGGCACCACATCCACAAGCATCCACTCCCTCCACCACTGCGCTCCGTAGTAGCAGTGTGTACTATCTACAAAATGCACTGCAGAAATTCACCAAAGATCCTCAGACAGCACCTTCCAAACCCACGACCACTTCCACTTGAAGGACAGTGTCAGCAGATAGATGGGAACACCACCACCTTCAAGCTCCCCTTCAGGCTTCTCACCATCCTGACTTGTAAAAATATTGCCATTCCTTCAGTCTGACTCGGACAAAATTCTAAAATTCCCTCCTTATTGGCATTGTGGGTCTACCTGCCATCACATAGTGATTTTGGAAGGCAGCCCTCCACCATCTTCTCAAGGGTAATTAGGGGCAGGAAATAAATGCTGGCCCAGCCAGTGACACCCACGTCCCATGAATGACTTAAAAGAAACAAAGAGAATCTTTGTTTATGAAGATAAATTGAAGAAGTTGGGACTATTCTCCATGGAAAGAAGATGGTTGAAAAGAGATTTGATGGAGGTTTTCAAAATCATGAGTGGATGGGATATAGTAGATAAGGAGAAGCTATTCCTACTTGTAAAAGAAAAAGGAACAAGAGGACATGGATTTGGAGTGATGTACAAATAAAGCAAGGATGACGTTTCCTCACAGTGAGTAGTTGAGGTATAGAATGCACTGCCTGGAAATGTGTTGGAGGCAGGTTCAATTGAGTTACTCAGGAGGATATTGGATGATGATTTGGATAGGAATGGTGTGCAGAGATAGGAGAAAAAGGCAGGAGATTGGTACTACATAACAGAACCAATTCAGGCATGATGAGGTTAATGGCCTCCTTCTGTGCAGTAACAGTTCTGTAATTTTGTTGCCTGTGAAGTGCTGACCGCTGTTGCTGTGATTAGCTCCCAGGTACCTGAACAACGTGTGGCTGCAAACAAGATTGTCAGGAGCCTTCAGACCCTGCAAAGGAAGTTGCTGTCTTTGTCTCTAAGGTAAAAACACCTCAAGCCCGAAGAAAGCAATTTTACTCTTCTTCACCACTTGCTGTATGCCGTTGCTTTTAACCACTAAATCAGAGATTTCATATGTTATGAACCAGTCACTCTATGCCTATGTAAATAGCTGAAGAACAGAGAGATTGTCAAACATCAAGTCGAGACAAGCCAAATGATCATCCAGTGAATCCTGTGGTTAGGGAGCATAGAACTGCCTTCCTGGTTTTTCCTTCAATCCACAACACCCACTTTATTTTTTGTCTGTTTGTGTTTGTAAGTGTGTGTAACAGGAATTTTACATGGAGCTGAGTGCTTTAATCATATGTTGGCAGTTCATAGTTGTTTATCTCTGGATAGAATCTATTCATTTCTGAAAAATAATAATTTTGTTAAATTCACTACCTAGTCCATGCTTTCTGTCAACCTACAAAAACAAAATTTGGAGAATTTCGTGTACTTTGATAAAACCTTTAACTTTTGTGACAACTCTGAGAATAACACGGCTCGATTTTCAGCATGCTACCCCATTGAGCTGTGACACAGTTCAGTTTATCGAGTGGTGTATAATTGCCAACCTTTCATGTTTTACTACACCTTGTCAGCTATTTAATTTTTCCTGTGATTACTACCGACTAGGAATATTGTTGACAAGGGAAACAAATTTTAAGAATAATTTGGTATCCTTCTCCTGGGTTCGGTATGGCAGAATGTAGCTCACACCCTCGTGCTAACCCTGGCCTAGGGTTTCATCCCGAATGTTAGCGACAACACCATCTCTCTGGCTGGGCCAGCCATCTACAACAGCGTGCGGAGAACGGATGTCATTTTTATGCCATTCTGATATGGAGAGGAGGCCCAGGAAAACCCTAAAGAAAGAGCCCTCTTAGATTCCCCTGCTGTGGAGGGAGATGGTGGGCTTCTTTGATAACTGATTGACAGAGAGATAATCAATTACTTTCCCATTTTGGGGTATGTCCCCTTGATACAGTCAGCAAGCAGATGATCCACCCAGCCTTCCGAACAGAATGAAAAAGTAATAAAACAACTTACCAACTCTCTTGCAGAGATCCACCGTGATTCCCCATGACTTGATTTAGTTTTCAGGACTTAAATGTTTGATTACTTGTTCTAGACCTGTTCTAGACTTGTTCTAGATTCATTCAGTAGCAAACTGGATTTACACATTGCGTATTTTAATATTTGCTGAATGGATTAAAATCAAAAGCAGCAAACTGATTTGAGTTTATGTTCCATTCAATGCTATAAGGTTGCTAAGGCAGCTGAGCTGAGCTTGCAGTACTGTTGTCTCTGATTCGCAAGGCTTTAATTATATGTCTCACACCAGGAGATGAACGCACGATCTCAGTGCGCTGTTGAGGGAATACTCTATAATCAGGGACAATGGCCTAATCTGCCGAATGTCAGAGGTGGGACGTGTATACGAGAGAAGCAGATCAGGACACTGTGGAGGTCTTGGTGGATGTATGGAAATTCCCTGGGAAGCTTAAACTTCTGGTGGACTGATTCCCTGCTGCCTGAGACCCTCCAGGAATGTCTCCCACCCTGATCTCATGACGGAGACTTGCTCCAGATATACAATACTCACCCTAGGAACGTTATATTGGTTCATACCATGTTTATCTCAGTGATTAGCCAGGGTAATTGCACGGAACACTGTAACTGGGCTCTCCACTCCAATCACACCCCTGAATCTGACTAACTACTGGCAATTGAATTACCCTCCCCAACCTATCCAATTAGCCCCTGATGACTAAACGACACTCCCGTCACAACAACCCCCTGACAATCCTTTCCAACAACTTGACTGCCCCTCTGACCATGGTATTACTCCCCACATGATCTGAATAACCTTTGAATAGACACAAATACCTCCTGACCATCCGACTATACCACCATCACCAGCTTACCCTCAAACCCAACCCAACCTAAATACCCCTGACCTGATTACTCACTCACCCACCTACTGACCTTATCTACCTCACCCGCCTATCCACCTCATCCACTTTACCCACCCAACTCAATTAACAGACCTAACAACCTAGCTACTTCACTCACGTATGCAATCTTCCACTTTACCCACCTACCCATTCACTCACTGGCCTACTCATTAACCCACCCTCATTTTTAAAAGTCTCGTCACCTTTAAAAAAAGCAATCTGAAAATGGCAGCCACTGTTGTTAAAAGGGAGCATGTCATTTCCTCTCCCAACTCTCCTACACTCGCTGGACCTAGCTTGGAGTGACTGTGCTGTCAGTTTCAGCTTCGGTCAGGATTGGAAGTCACAGCTGGAAAATACAATTCTTTCTCCGATACATCAATTACATCATCAGTGCATCGTCCCTCTCTCAATTGGAATTGGAAAAATTCATCAATTTTGCTTCTAATTTCCGGTCTTGGTCTCACTTTCACCTGGCCCATCTCTGACTCCTCCCTTCCCTTCCTCAATATCTCTGTTTCCATTTTTGGGGACAGGCTGGCCACCAATATGCACTATAAATCCACAGTTACCTTGATTATACATCCTCACACGCTGCTTCCTGTAAAGACTCTATCCCATTCTTCCATTTCTTCCGTTTCTGTCACATCTGTTCTGCTGATGGCAACGTCGACAAGAGTTCTCCAAAATGTTCACCTTCTTCCTCAACCAGGGACTCCCCTGCACCATGGTCGACAGGATCCTCAGCTGGGTTCAACACGTGTCCTGCACTTCTGCCCTTACCCCTTCTCTTCCCTCCCATAACAGTGATAGGGCCCCTCTGGTCCTCACTTTCCACCCCCACCAGCATCCAAAAGACTATAAGCCGCCATTTTCACCACCTCAGGTGGGATGCCAGCACCAGACACATATTGCCCTCCTCTCCCTTGTCAGCCTCTGTGGGGACCGTTTCCTCTGAGAAGCCCTGCTCCACTCCTCCTCCACTGTCAACGCCTCCCCACACCTTCATGCAATCATGGAAGGTGCAACCCTTGCCTGTTTATCTTCTCCCTTCTCACTTTCCAAGGCCTCAGACACACCTTCCAGATGAAGCAGCACCTCACTCAATCTAGTCTATTCACTGTGCATTCACTGTTCACAATGTGGTCTTTTCTACATTGGAGAGACAAAATGCAGACTGGGTGACTGCTATGCAGAACACCTACATTCTGTCAGCAAAAATGACCCCAAACTTCCAGTTGTCTGCCACGTTAACACGCGACTTTATTTCCTGGCCAACATCTCTGTCTCGGTCTTGCTGCAGTGCTCCAGCGAAGCTCAATGCAAGCTGGAAGAACAGGACCTAATTTTCCGCTTGGTTACCCCACAGCCTTCTGGGCTCAATATCGAGTTCACTAATTTTAGGGCCTGCGAACCTCCTTCCATGTCCTTTCGCCAACCCCGCACACCAGGCCTTGTCATCACATGTGCTGCTTTCACCATAGCCAACCACATTTTTATCCATTGATGGACCCCAATAGCAGCTTTTCTTTCCTCCCAGGCTCACCATTATTCATTCCTTTGTCTGCCCAACTGTTGTTCTCTCTCTGGGCTCCATCTCCACCTGTTGTCTACCCATTCCTCCCCGCATCCCCCATTCCCAAGATTCAACATTATATTCCAATCTTTTCCTCACTACTATCATTCTGAAGAAGGGTCAGTGGACCTGAATTGATGACTCTGCTTTCTCTCCACAAATATTGCCAGACCTGCTGAGTTTCTCCGGCTATTTCTGTTTTTTTTTCGGATTTCTAGCATCTGCTGTCCCTTGTTTTTTTTGGAAAACGGCAGTTCCATTGGTTGGAGAAAGATTTGTGGCTTCTGGTAACGTGCCTAGCTTTGTTGCTGACCCTGAGGGAAAAAAAACAGGCAAAATAAAAGTTCATGAAAATGAATCATTTTGATGTGTACAAGACAATTTGCAAATTTTGCTGGTTTTCTTTCTAGGGTCCAGAGGATTCAAACGATTGTCCTTTAGACGAATTATTAAAATAAGTAAGTGTCCCATCTGTTCAGGTAGATATCAAAAAATTCATTGCAGTTTTTGAAGAGCAAGTAGTTCTCAAAGTGCCAACAAGAAAACAGCTTATTATGTAAAGCAGCTACCATGTTTGCCCACAGAGAAACAGTAGCTCTCTTTTGAAGCAGTCCATTGCATCCAAGAAATGTGACAGGATATATAAAAATACCAATTATTTCTTACTGTTTCTGCTAAGGGAATTGTGCCTCTGGAATTTAGTTGAAACACAGTTTGGATTCTCCTGGAAGCAAAGTAAATCAAAATCCAGATATAATTACTGACACATTCCTAGCCCCTTCCATGGGAGAGAATGCTGATACAGTACAAGTGTTCTTTTGAGAGGAAGATTTATTTGCCATAGGGCCCATCCTGTTACTTGATATAGGATTGCTCAACATTACTTGTCAGTGCCCAATCAAGCCGAATATTCCATTCTTCATAATTGCAATCCCTCATACTTGTGAACGATAATAGTCGCTTTCAGATTTAAACCACATCAAGTCAAAAGTTCTGAAAACAAAAAAATCTGGAGATCACAATGGGTCAGGCAGCATCCATGGAGAGAAAGCAAGCTGACGTTTTGAATCTCAATGACTCATCATCAGAGCTAAAATTTCACACATTTGCCATTCTTCCACCAAAATTTCACTCAATTAACAAAGGAATATTTTTTATTAATTTGTCACTGTGAACTTCTGATGACAGAATAGAGATTATGTTATTGTTTATTTTACACAAATGTTATTCACTCATCTGTGCATAACTAGAATTAAATATTCAGGGACACATCAAAGGAGTAAGAAAGGAGGATGCCAATCAATTATTTTTGAGTCATGTTTTAAGTCGACGTTGAAAATGCTAATGGGCATGTGAACAATACACATGGTAAACAATACAGTAGTCAGCAGATTCTGATCATCTACACTGTGGCTCACATGTGAGTGTATTCCACTTTCTTCATGGTACTACAGTTTATAATTGTAACATATCAGCACATGTAACCTATTGGTATTTCGCATTATTTGTATTTCTGAACATCTGTTAAAATTGGCACTCATTCTTTGCTTCCCATGAAAATTCAGATATATGCCAACCAACAAAACAACAACCCACTGTTACATGTGTGGGTGGAATTGGCAAGAACACTGTTTCAACGACCTTTTAATTGAATATCTTGCCTATAGGAAAGGGAAAGCTTCACTGAGCACCTGCAGCAACATATCCTGTTACCAAAAGAAGTGAAGATTTTAATATGAGCGCGCAGTTAAAAAAGATTTCTTGTAATTCTAGTAAATCAGGATTTGGCTGTTTTTAACCAATTATGAACACAAGAATAATTACACGAAAAGTTTGAGCTTTTGTAATGTGACAAGCAGTTCCAATGAGTTAGCATTTCAAAAACACTTTTGCAAAATAGGAAAGATTAATTTTTTGGAGTCCTATAAAAAACTCTGGACAAAATGATTGAAAAAAATTTGTTAACACACTTTTATTTACTTAGTTTTATTTTGACAATAGCCCAATGAAGCACCAACTAGTTATATACATACTCTATTTGAACAGCAAGTATTATGTGATTTGAAGATAAGAATAAATCAGAAAATGATTTTTAAACTGTCTTTTCAAAATAAGCTAACATCTTGCAATCATTATGCACTTTTCAGTGCAGTGCTACAACATATGATACCTCAGTGATATGTGTTACCATTTGTCTGTGTGTTATACTTGACAAGCTAGGACTATGCCTCTTGTATAATCCTATTTTGAACATAATGAGATAGAATTTCCTTCCAATTTTTGGCAACAATGTTCTAGCTATGTCATTACAGTCTCCTGAAGCATCAATTAAATTTTGTGATACAGCATATTTTGCCAATTCTGTGAGAAGTCAGAGCTTCTGACAAAACAGGAGACTGGAAGGACACCACAGGAAATTTCAGGAGAATTAACACTTTTTAAAAAGTCATTTATGGGATGCGTCCATCGCTGGCTGGGTTAGCATTTATTGCCCAGTTGCCCAGAGAGTAACTAAGAGTCAACTATATGTGGGTCTGAAGTCACACGTTGGTCAGATCAGGTAAAGATGAAGAAAATCCTTCTGTAAAGGACATAAGTGAACCTAATGGGTTTTTATGATCCTTGACAATGATTACATGTTTTCCGTTAGGCTAACTTATTATTCCAGATTTTTGTTGAATTTACATTTTGCTAGCTGCCATGTTAGGATTCAAACTCTGTCTCCAGGACATTAGTGTGGGATTCTGGATTACCAGGCCAGTGGCATTACCACTACATTACTGTCTCCCCTTGTGGAACAAGCCTCATCAAAGTTAACGTGGCAACAATCTTTGATATTTATCAGACAGGCTGGGAGATACCATTTTTTTCAGAATTCCAAGAAGCACACTGCATGACAACATCAGAAATGGGACCTCTCAGTCAAAGAGAGCATGAGGAGAAAGGGGGACCAGCTGAGGGACTGTTGTACTGAACCAGAACACCAACTGCAACTCTGTAAAAGTGAAATAAAGGAGTCTGCACTCCCTCTCAGAGTCCAGCTGTGGAAAAACTGCCAGCTAACCAACTATAGAAGCTATTATAGCTGCTGAATTCTGACTTCACATGTTTCACCCCTTCACCTCAGAAAGAGAATACAAAGACAAAACAGACCTGCAAGAATGACAAAATGATATTACTGGAGGTATCTTTTATCTAGCCCTATTTTAATTGTTGTATCTGTATTGTAGCTAATAATTGGATCACTTTATGACTTTGTAACTGTTAGCAATACAGCATAATAAACTAACATTTAAGTTGTTTAAGAGTAAAGCTTGGCTGCTGGTTAGCTTTGAGTTGAAATACTTGAGAAATTAAAAGGGGCCTCAATGTGACATATAAATTCACAGTTCATAGGTTACTCTGGAGACAAACCTGATGTGGTCAAAGCCCTAGTTCAATAGCAATAGATAGCATTCCTTGATGGCTTGTTGACCTTGTGAAAATGCCCAGCTTTTTGTTAACTTGTTGCCCTGTCCCATGGGAACAGTTGGTCTGTGACTGCTGAAATAAAGATGTGAAATAGCCTGAGTAAAGCCAGGTTAAGGAAAGACACTCTGCAGCCTCATCTTGCTGTTCTCAGGTACCCCGATGAAAACTACAGAAAACTACATGCTCTCCTAGGTCTAACACAGCTGACAGTACATTTACATTGCCATAAACTCACAACTGCTGCCATCACATTTGCAAATAAATTAATTGAGGATATTTCCATCACACTAGCCCTGCTGCTAAACAGTGCCATTTTCTGACATTAAAATGATAAGCTGAATTTTGTTGTCGAGCTGGTAGACCCATTTGCTGCTGGAGTTAAAAGCAGGAGGGTAGTGGAACCTGCGACATGATATTGTTGACAGTAATGGAGAAGCTCCATGGCTGCTAATCAATCAAGGACAGTGTAGTGATTGTAACAAAGTCAGCCAGATGAACCTCATAGAATATGAGTTCCCTGATTGGGGCTGATAATCTGGTCCAATCAGGGAGCCCTGGCTGACAGATATAAACAGTAGTGTCAGAGGTTCTGTTCACTCTGAGAGCTGGCTCTGAGGAAACTGGACCAGAGTAAATAAAGGGTGACTTAGTGACGGGATACCAGCCTCTGTGGAGTTATTTCAGACAGGTATCAACATTCTTTATTCTGGAGGATTGGATGGCCTCATGCAGGCTTGGGTGAAAGTTCAGACTCAAAAAAGGATCTTCATAAAAGGTGGAGAGAACTGGTGATATTATTTGACTGACATGTTCACACGGCTGTAATAAATTGTTCATTCTGTGATTTATGCTGTCATTGTCTCCATGTTTATTCGCAAAAGATTAAAAGAGTTTAAAGCATTTGTCATTGATACTTTAATATTCTGTCTGATTGACACTTTTATTGGATTTTCAGAACAAGAGGTTTATTTTTCAAAACAAGATTAATGAATGTGTGTTTTTCATTTCTGAACAATCCCACACATCTTATAGTTACTATATGATTAATTTGTTCTACACATGGTGCATAGTTGGGGAATGGCCATGGAAGGACCATGAGTGACATAGCTGGGGTAGGAGTATGAGGGGTCAAGGGGATGGGTGTGTGGCATAAATTGACAACAAGATTATAAGGGGCAATGAGATTGTATAGGGACATAAGTTGGAATGGAGGGCATGGAGATGGCACTGCGAGTGCATAGAAGTTAAGGGTCTATGAGGGATGAAGGATAGAGGGTCTAAAAGCCCTTCGTACAAGTGGAACATTCTTGCTAACCTCAGCAATTGGCAGCCCCATGCTTCTAATGTTGGCAGGCCTGACTCCACCCTCATATAATGCACAGGATAACATTTGGCGGCTTTTCTACCAAACAGATGGTCTAGCGAACCAGAGAAATTCCCAAATTGTGCTACCCACTTTAGTGACAAAAAAAATCGACCCTTATAAGTGGTCTGATGGAAATCTGTACAAGTATGAATGGATTTTTCAGGAAAACCTTAGAGGGGATGTTTTCACTTCTGATGTAATCCAAAACTAATGACCACCATTATCAGAAGAGAAACCTAATAACGAAGTATTCTTTCTTTACTCACGAGAATAGTCCAAAGTGGTTGAGACAAATGATTATGACCTGTTTAACAGGAAACTAGGTGAGAGATGCGGGAATATAAAGATACGAATGAAGGCTTAGATAAGGAACGTGGAATGGGAGGTGACTCATGTGGAGTAAATACACTAATATAAAGCGGTAAGACAGAGTGGCTGGTTCCTATGCTGTCTGTTCTATTTAGAAACATAACTTAGAATTTAGAATTAATTATTCTAAATTGAAATCTAAATACTGTATAGTTCAACTTTTGTTTGATTTCAATGACTTGGTGTGTGGACAACTGACACCATTTTGCTTGTTTTAACTACTGACATTTTATAAATTAAATGGAAAGGAAACAAATGCAAAATCTGCTTGAAACAATACATGGTTTTGGGTGTTGAAGACTATGCATTTGTGAATTGCAGGCTACATGCTACCTTAGTGTACAGAACCTACAAAGTGAAAGAAGGCCCCATGGCACAGATGGTTCTACAATCTTTCCAAGAGCCACACCGACAATTTTTCTCCCAAACTAGAGCTCCCGGGCAACTTTTAGATGAAATGTGAAAGAAATACTGTCATGGCCAAAAAAAAGAGAAGCAAAACAAAGAAGCGATTGATCAAAAAAGTAACTTTTATGGTACTTGTAAAAATATTTGGATTGTAAATATAATGTAAGTTAAATGATGAGAGATTAATTATGTGTTCTCTACCTAACTGGTGATCTAGAGGTATATGCAAAAATCCCAAAAAGTATTAGCGTGTTGCAATGTAATTTCTGAATTCTCAAGTTTCACATTAAAAATTCTTCTCTATGAATGAGTGTAATATCAAAGCATTGCATTAAACATGATGGCAGGACAAGAATTTTCAGGTAAGATAAATAACATTTTAAAGGTCAAATTGCAGTCACACTGTATATACTGTGTATTTATTTATGAATTTCATACTACTTTTGAGGAGAAATCTTCCTGGGAATCTGAAAGGATGAATTATTCCTTATGGGATTACACTTCAGATTTCTGATATGTGATCCTATTTCAGGCCACCATCTATTCTAGGACACCATTGCTACTGCTAATGGCTGTAGGACAGAAGACACACAAATGAACTTCTATAGAAAGTCCTGGGGGCAGCCTGCCTCTGTAGTTTATCAGGAGGTTGAATAAAATATAGATCCAGTATTATTTGATCATCTGTAACATTTCTCATAAATTACTTTCAACTGTCACTTCTAATGTCAGGCAATCTAAGAGTGTGTTAGGTCTAAGTGTCACAATTGCTGGTAAAACAAAATGTTTGCACAATTTGGCTACATGGCTTTGCAAAATTATTTGCAATGTGCTTGTAGACTGATGCCCTGATACTTGTAGTTACACTGCATTGGAGCTTTCATAACTACTGACCCACATGGTAAATTTCATGACGTGCTGTTCTCAGTATAGGGCCTTGTTTAATGGGACATACATCAGAGAATAGAATTAACTCTCCAATGACCAGTAACTGCAAAGTTAGGAATGATGCGAAAATAAGACCTTCAAGCTCAATTCTATAATTTATCCTCCAATTAAGCAGGTGCACTTTGCTAGGTATCTTACCTACGTTTAATGTGTAGATTGTACAATGTCCCTTTTCTTTGCATTATGGGAGTTGAAGAAATAGAACATTTGTCTTCTACCTGATGTATCTCTCCCACCTCTGATAATACTGTGGATGTGATGGATTCCCTTCCTATGCCTCTGCACACTTCAATACTCAGTGCCTGAATTGTATGACACTCATCTGATCTCCATACTTATTTCAATCAGAATTACATCCTAAATAAGTCCTCTACTGAATAAAATAGATTGTTAATGAATAATTTTGTGGATAGTGCTACAGTAATACTGACAGTTGCAGTAATGTGGAGTCAGGTGACAAATGCCTCCAACTTTAAGAATTCTTAGATGCAATGTCACATCAGGTGTCAAGTTAAGGATGTGGGGTATGATTTTATAAGGCTTTTTGCTTTTTGTACAAGATAATTGCAAAATGACTTTTTTTTTAATTTTCCAGTTACTCGTTGCATGATGTGTTTTTATTACTTTTCTTTTTGCAGTGTAAGTGGATATATGAAACCTTTAAGTATTAGTCATAGTGTCTGTTGTGCTGACTATGTGTGGAGGTCCTGTGTGCTCAGGAGGGTATGGTTTGAAATGATCAGTGGTCTTTGAGGGATGTCTATGACAGAGTAATTAAGACATTCTCTTCTGACAGATATCCATCTGGAACATTCCCGATACAGTAAGTCGCTTTGGTTTACGGTGATTTTGCTGCTGAAATGTGTCAAAACCATAACTCAGAATAAATGCCTTTGATGTGAGCCCAAATCCCACTGGAGCCAATGGTGGCTGCATTTACTTCTTGCTTGTATGTTTTTCCACCGTCTTGAAGTTTCTTCGCCTGTAAAATTTGTAATCGTTCACTTGTTAAATTGAATGATAATGCTCCAATTGTGGGCAGCGCAGGCCATCTGCTCAAATTAAATGAATGCGTTCCAAATCTATACCAGGAATAACCCAAACCAAACATTTGTAAATTTAAATACTTAACCAACTATTCATTGCTGACGGTATTGGAAAAAGTAACAGAGGATTTATTGATGTGGATTTCTTCAGAAAAGTGTCGTCAATGTACAAAACTTACAAAGCACACTTTTTTTAGTTAGCTGTAAAATCTTATCAAGTACCCAAGCACTTTACAGAATAGTTGGACACAATTTTCATTCACTAATGGAAGTAATTTTGAATTAGTAAGAAATGCTTCAATCTTGCTTGAAGGAGAAGAATGAATTGAACAGAAATTGCTTGGATCAACAGAAGGACATACAAAATAGGCATAGGAGTAGATCATAGAGCCCCTCAAACCTGTCAGCTATTAAATACTATCATGGCTAGTTTTATGCCTGAATTTCACTTTCCCAACTAATCCTCATATCCCTTGATTGAAAGAACAAATATCCATCCACCCAGCCTTTAATATATTCAATGGAACGTCCTGGTCTTCTGGGAAATGGAATTGCAAAGATTCACAATTCTCCGCGTGAAGACATTTCTCTTCATTGTAGCTCTAAATAATTGTTCCTTACCTTCAGGATGTGGCATCGTGGTCTAGATTCACAAACCTAGGCATTACCTACACTGTCAAACCCCTTTAGTATCTTACATGTTTCAACAAGGTCATTTCTCATTCTTCCAAACTCCAGAGAATATAGATCCAATTTTTTGGAGTATTAGAGTCATACAGCATAGAAACAGACGCCTTGGTCCAATCAGTCCATTCTGACCATAATCCCAAATTAAAGTAGTTCCACCTGCCTGCACTTGGCCCCCATGCCTCCAACCATTTCTCATTCACGTACTTATCTAAATGTCTTTTAAATGTTGTAACTGTATCTGCATCCACCTCTGGAAGTTCATTCCACATATGAACCACTCTGTGTTGTAAAAAAAATGCCCTCACATCTTTTTTAAATCTTTCTCCTCTCACCTTAAAAGATATTCCCAAGTGTTAAAAACCCCACCTTTGAGAAAAGATACCTGCCATTCACATAGTCTATAGCCCTCATGATTTTATAAAGTTCTATAACATCACCCCTCAACCTCTTATGT
Organism: Rhincodon typus; assembly: GCF_021869965.1. Taxonomy (NCBI): domain Eukaryota; kingdom Metazoa; phylum Chordata; class Chondrichthyes; order Orectolobiformes; family Rhincodontidae; genus Rhincodon; species Rhincodon typus. The sequence goes on along the minus strand of NC_063340.1, from coordinate 42,032,247 downwards.
TCCAGTGAAAAAAGTCCCAGTCTATCCAGCGTCTCCTTATAATTCAAACCATCTATACCTCGAAACATCCTGGTAAATCTTTTCTGCACAGAGTGACCAGAACTGAACAACTTTATTCAGCCTCTCATCATTAAGCAATCCTCTCAACATAGGATCTAATCCACTGAACATTTGCTATTCCAACTCCAGGCAATTACATCTTTAGATATGGACTCTGATTTGTGCACAGGACTGCAAGTGTGGTCTCATTAAAAAAAAACTTACACAATTGAAAACAAAGTACTTCCTTGAACTCCAGCCCTTTGGCAACATAAACATTAACTTTTCTAATTGCTTGCTTAAACTGCATGCTAATTTTTAAATTTTCCTTATTTGAGTAAACCTAGACCTCTCATTACCGGAGATAGTAGGAACTGCAGATGCTGGAGAATCCGAGACAACAAGGTGCAGGGCTGGATGAACACAGCAGGCCAAGCAGCATCATAGGAGCAGAGAGGCTGACGTTTCGGGCCTAGACCCTTCATCAGAAAAGGGGGAGGGGAAGGTGGTTTTGAAATAAATAGGGAGAGAGTGGGAGGCGGATAGAAGAGGGATAGAGGAGAGGATAGGTGGAGAGGAAACAAACAGGTCGAAGAGGCGGGGATGGGGCCAGGAAAGGTGAGTGTAGGTAGGGAGTTAGGAAGGGGATAGGTCAGTCCAGGGAGGACGGACAGGTCAAGGGGGCGGGATGAGGTTGGTTGGTAGGAGATGGAGGTGCGGCTTGAGGTGGGAGGAGGGGGGGATAGGTGGGAGGAAGAACAGGTTAGGGAGGCAGGGACGAGTTGGACTGGTTTTGGGATGCGGTGGGGGGGAGGGGAGATTTTGAAACTTGTGAAATCCACATTGATACCATTGGGCTGCAGGGTTCCCAAGCGGAATATGAGCCTCTCATTACCGGATTGTCCACCCACCGTTTAGATTTCTTTGCAGCCTTTTTGTGTCCTCCTCACAGCTTACTTTCTTAAGTAGTGTTGTACAATCAGCAAACACTGATAAGGTTCTTGCAATCTCTTTGTTTAAATGATTAAATCATTAACATCTATGCAAATAAAACATACGCAATAGATGGATGTAAATATGCAAATAACTGAAGCTTGGTTCTGTTTTACCCATTCTACCATTTATATTCTCAAAGAACTCCCATAAATTTTTCAAACATGATTTACTTTTCATGATACCATGATTCTAAGTACATTGTTTAGGCTTTGTTAATAATAATTTCTAGTGATTTCCCAATGGCTGCTGCCAAGCTAACTGGCCTGTACTTTCTCATTTTTGCTCTCCTTCTTCTTTAAATGACAGTAGTACATTTGCCAACTTCCAATCTAGTAAGATCATTGTATTTTCTAGGAAATTTGGAAAATAATATCAGGAAATGCATTATCTCTGCAACTTCTTTTAGACCTTAGAATGTAGACTATTGGGTTCTGGAAGTTTGTTGGTTTTGAGTCTCATTAAGTTCTCTAATTCTTTTCTCTTCTGATGTAAATTACTTTAAATTCATTATTCTTATCACCCCCCAGATTGCCTCTATTTCTAGTATGTAATTGATATCTTCTCCTGTGAAGCAGCACAAAATATTTGCTCAATGTCTTGCCATTTTCTCAATGTCTGCGCTATTTTCTCATTGTTCATGATAATTCCTCTGTTGCATATGAACAATTTTTATTTTAGCTACTCTCCTCCTTTTAATAAATTAATTTTTTTTACAAAGCCCTTGCAATTTATTTCCTGGCTATTTTATTCCCATTTCACTTTTTTCCTTTTATGTCATACTTTTGATCACCTTTTACTGGTGTCTAAAACATGCCTAATGTTGAGGCTTATTTCTATTCTTCACAATATTATAACTCCCTTCTTTATTACAGTACTATTCCTTAATATAACATGGATGGATCCTCATTTTTGATTTTATTTATGTTTCTCAAAGGAATATATTTATTCAAAGGAACACATCTTGAAAATTTCAAATCATTTTTTAAAAAAAATGTTTTGCACTGTTTATTTACCACCACACATATTAATTTATTGACGCAGTCACCCTTAAGCTACTCTCCCTCCATACCTTTGTAATTGACTCTGTTTAAATTTGGGGTTCTTGTTTTTGACTTGTGTGTATTGCTTCCAAATCTAACAAGGAATTCAAATGTATTTTGATCATTTTTAACTCAATGATCTTTTTCTATGAGATCACAAAGTAACCCTGCATGATTTCATAACACTAGATCAAAAGTTGCTTTGTTCTAGTTCCACAATAAATTATTCTAGGAAACTGTCATGGAAATATTCTACAAGTACACTTTCCAGACTATCGTCTACCTGATTTGTCCAGACTCTAACAAAATTCAAGTTCTCTCTATTTATCACATTGCCTTTATTATATTATTTCTTGCTTAATCATCTATCCAATGCCATTACCAATATTAGGGGCTGATAAACTTTTACTGACCTAAATCTCTAAACTTACCTGCTATATCCATTGTTCTGAGCCAAGAGTGGATAGTGGCTCAGAAATATCCTACTTTCCATATCCAATCCTTTATTATGAAGGCCATTCCTCCTTTTCAACTTTTTCTGTGGGTACCTTGAAATATCTATTCTCTAACCTTTCTCACTTTGTAACATGTCTCTTTAACAGTAATTATGTCAAATGTATTTATCTCCAATGATGCCACTAATTTGTTATCTTGTATAAATTCTTTGCACATTTGGGCAAAGTGTCTTTAGTTTTTTTAATGACTCTATATTTTGATTTGATGATGCACTATTATTGCTCAATTCTCTGTTCTCTTCTGTCTGCCTCTGCTTGTCTTTACCCAAAGTCACCACTGTCATACTTTCCTCATTAATGAGAGATGATGGTGGTTTAACTGAAGGGTCCCCACATCTCAGGTGACAGGAGTGATTGAGAAGGAGAGTCCTTTATAGTAACCTCAGCCAACGCAGAAATTGAACCCATGCAGATGGTATCACTCTACATCTCAAACCAACTGTCCAGCCAAGTGAGCTAACCAACCCTTACAGTGATATACTGTCTCTATTCTTCTTTTTAGAATTATGAATCTTCCGTTACATGACCGTCCCCATCCTTTTAGTTTACAGCCCTATTTGCATAATTATTCTCATGTCAAATTGCAGCTATATTCATTCATAGGAAGCACATTAGTCGAAACAAAAAAGTTAGTTTAGAGCCAAGAGAAGGGATGGTGTCTATTAAAGGTGAGGATCACAATACAGTGACAAAAATTCTGACAGACTTTAAAAAGTTTACTTGGCTAAACAGCCCTATATCAACTTTAATTGATGTTGACAGGAAAAGTATTCATTAAAAGTAAAGCAAATCCAGAAATTTCCAGTGCAAATTGTTGAGAAATGCAGTACCCATTATTCAGTTTGATGGCAGGTAAATTTCAGATGTCCACAAGGAGTGATCCCGGTAAGATCCTATCCACACAAATCTGCAATACAGTATTTCTTGGATTAAGTGAGTGGAAATCATGGTAATATTACTGAATTGGTAATCCAGGGACAAAAACAGAAATTGCTGGAAAAGCTCAGCAGGTCTGACAGCATCAGTGGAGAGAAATCAGAGTTAATGTTTTGGGTTGAGTAGTCCTTCGTCAGAACCCCTGGATTGATATAACAGAAACATGAACTCATTCTCACTTAGGGAAGTTTAATTTTATCAAATAAATTTAGAAGAGAATTTTAATCTCAATAGTAATGTTCACAAAACTAGTGAATTGTCACAAGAACCCATCTGGTTCATTAATATCTTGGAGGAGTGGACATGCAATCCTTACTCTGTGTGCCTGTAGAGGATTTGTGACCAATTGTCTTGAGAAATGCAGGTTTATAAGGATATGGTCGGGGATGCTATACGGTGTGGACTCCATGGGCTGAATGGCATGCTTTCACATTGTAAGGATTCTATGCTTCTATGATTAACAAGAAAATAACTGTTTATGATGAACAAATTGTCTTTAACTAAAGGCAATTTGAAAATATGAATTGCTAACTTTAGAACTCCAAAACTTCAACTGTACCTCTTCTAAATGTCCCCTTCCCATACAGACAGACAAGACACAGGTGCTAAGAGTTGGAAAAGAAAACTAAATCATGGAAGCCTAGGTTGATAGCACCAGTCTGGATCACAGGATTTGATGAGTTGTTCCTTTTGGTTTCTTCCAATTAATTTTCATTCTTTGCTGTTGACACAAGGTTGCTTGCGCGTCAATGTTTTCTTTCATTCACTGGTGAGAATTTGTCCTATCACTGTCTTTGAAGCTGTACTATTCCTTCTTACACAGGGGATTTGCTGAGATAGGTGAATGGAAGACAGCTGACAGTTACTAGGGACTTCTGGCCTTCACACAGGATAAAGAGGCACAGAAAGTGATTTATTATGCTTTGTCT